>NC_092866.1:60441492-60482894 GCF_032062135.1 Pyxicephalus adspersus | reverse complement strand
GTCCATAATATATATATATATATATATATATATATATATATATATATATTAAAAATAATATTTTTAAAAAATTACTTTTGATCCTTATTTTGAAGTGAACACAGGCTAAAGTAAGAATAATAAAATAAACCCATTTTTGCTCCATGCTGGACCTCTGTAGGTGCATAATAAAAAACTAAAATATAAAAAAAATTAAAAATAAATATTTTGCAGAACAAATAACCAATTTTTTAATGGGTTTACTTTTACCAATGAGCTGGTAAAGACTACAAGCACATAGTAGTACTAAGCTGGCATAGTATTAATTTTTGTAGGGTTGACCCTTCAATGTATCCGTGCGCTCGTTCTGATTTTGTCAATGTGATGGGGATAAAAATCCAAAACCCCCACCGAGGCAACATTTGCCGGAACCTTTTTGCGTGAGAAAACAATTATATTGTGATATGCCTTTCTACCTATGCCTGTACTCATATGTAGGTCGAGCGTGCTTCTGTTTATACTTAGCAACATTAGTTCCAAATGGTTGGCTGAAATCCGCTTCTGATTCCCATTGAAGATATTTGTGGGGGGGGAGATTGAGAAAAAAGAGAGCATTTTAATGAATGAAATGTAAACTTCTTGGAGGTCATGATGGATAAATAAATTAATACCAGTGGCTACTTTATGAATAACTTGGTATTGGCTAAATATGAATCGGTTATGTTATTGTATTGCCGTTTGATTTTTTCGGGGGGGAAAATTTGCCTTGCAGGAATTTTTGGATGTGGTAAACCATCATAGGTCTTCAATTTATGTCTTTTGATTGCGTATAGGGTGCTTGGACGTGTTTTATTTCAATTGTGGTTTTTTATTGCTTCGGTAATCATTTGTCCTTGTTCTATGTGGGGGAATGGGGTCTGGGGTAAATTTGATAGGAGTGCTTGTAGGGACTGTTAAGACATTTAGCCGAAAATTGTGACTTGTGACCATTTTATTGTCCAGGTAAAATACCTTTATGGCTTTGTCTTTGAGTATTGGCGTAGCAAATGGTCCCCAAAATTCCCACGAGCAGATAGTTGATCTTATTGGTAAATTGGACATTTACTATTTTTCCTACTTTCCATTTTAAAATAAATATCATTGTATGTGTTTTTTTATGCACCCATTGAACCCTATGGGAAATTAAAATACAGAATGAGTCTTAGGTGCACATGACCCCTTTAAAAAAACAATTTAATGTCCTATACAGCATAAAGATGGTTTGATGTTGTTGATTTCAATTCTTACAGTACCTGATATACGTGTGATTGAGCTGTTTTATATAAAACATAATATATACATAAAAAAATTTGCTTTATTACTTGAAAAAACAGCCAATAGATAAGAATAATATTAAGAATAAGAATTATTATATAATATAATAACCGCATGACATAGAATTTGCAAAATGCGTATCCTGATTTGCTAATCTAGGTGCAAAAATGTATATATTTTTTGAGTTGAGAGATATTTGTCCAAAATTGATGACCTTTGAATTGGAAAAAAAAATTGGTTGTATCATCTGGCACTGTGGTGTGTTGTTTATAGGAAAGCTACATAATAGGGATGCAGGCATGAAAGGGTCAAAGCGCTGGCAAGCCATTTGCATGCTGGGAACTGAAGGGGCCCCGAGGAATGCTGGGATATATTTCTGCAGTATATTCCCTCCTCTTATTGGGATGGTACTTCAGTCTGAGGCTTTGTTGTATTGCTTACGGTTGTACTGTGCAAGGAGAAGACAATGGCAGGCAGAATGGCTTTGCTGCAAGGTTGCATTGTGTTCATTCTGCATTGAGAGGAGAAAAGGAGAATATTATGGAGAATCTTGTACAGCTTCGAAACCCTCCTTGCAAATCTGAAGGTAAAAATGTCATGTTTTGTAAATTTGTGAATTGCTACAAATACTTAGGAAAATGTATGCACATGCTGAATGGGATCCTATAATTGTATTGGTTGTACTGTATTGGAGGGCATTTTCTCTTTTGTCTTTTTTATTTCACTGTTGCCCTGCCAGTTTGGATAGGACAACATGCTGGTCTGTTCTGCAGCAAATTCATTGCTACTGGCTCCTAAAAAATGTATTTTATGTAGTCACTGATATGTCTTATGCAGAATGTAGAACTATCTGTCTGATCTCAAAAAGTTTCATTTTTGTTCCATGCTGAATGTTGGGGTGGGTTCACCCTTTTCCGGTACGGTGCATTGTGGTAATCTGCACGTTAATGTGTGTGTGTTACCGAAATGCTTGTTAAGGTTGCAATGTTCTTAGTTTAAATTGCACTCCGATTTACTATGAGAGTGCAGCTCCAACATGTGTGCAGTGCAGGACACCAAATATAATGCAATAAAGGGCACAATGGTTGTGTATTCATAAAATGTGTATGCCTGGGGATTTCTGGATGGGTTGGGGTGGCCATTTGTTGGATAAGGTTGCCTTGATTCAACACATGTTAATAGGGATTTAAACCCAAAATTAAAATATTTGCATGTGGGCAGGTTCTTTATTGCAGAGAGGACAGGTGATGTAAAATAAACAATTAAAGCGGACCTAATCTCCAAAAAAAAGGGTAGACAAAGGGTAGAATGGGAGCACAGAGCCTACGTCAGGTATCCTAAAAGGCTCTTGCTGCTCTTTCTGCACATGCCCGATCTCAGGCATGCACATGAGGAGCCTTATTTTCAATAAAAAAAAAGAACTCCTTTTTCCCTATCTACGTCATCCAATCTCGTACCTGCGCAATGCGAGATCCGGTGACGTCAGAAGAAGAAGGAAGCAAGACTGAAGTAGATGGTAGTGCCCGACACTTCTTCCACGCCAGGCCGAAGAAGGAAACTGGGACGATGCGAGACTCAGTCGGAAAAACCTCCTGATGGAACGACGAATCTGCAGGATTAAAGGTAAGTATGATTTTTTATGTTTAGTTCCACTTTAACTAAACTCCATTTTCTTTGCTCCAATTACGGCACTGGCATCACCACCAGGTCCTCTTCTGATGCCGGATCTTCAGCCATCTTGATTAGCCAGGCAGGAATGATGTAACTCCTGCGCATGTGCATAGCGGTTCATTCATCCCCAGCAGCCGGTTATGCCAGGACTGTACAATGAGCTGCACATGTGCAGCATGCATTTGAAAAAGATTGCGAACAAGCAGGTACGTTTATTTTTTTGCAGAAGGGACATCACCCGTCTGAGCCTGCTTGCTTGTCATTTTTAATGATTAGGTTTAGTTCCACTTTAATGCTCATGTGTAACACAATGTAGGAGGGGAATGCATACTCTAGGCCTAATTTAATAAAGTTCCCCAAGACTGGAGAAGATAGACTATGATGGGGGTATCTGGGTGACCCAGGAAACCTGGAACAAATGATAAAAACCATTTGTTCCTATTTGGCAAATGTTTTCAGTCTTGGACTAGATCCATTTCAGGTTTGCTGTATCACTCAGGTTCTTCCATGATAGACTATCTTCTCCAGTCTTGGGGAGCTTTAATATATTAGACCCTCTTTGTTTAGGTGCAAGTGCCATCTCTGTTTAAAGCTCAGGGATGAATAAAATAAATTCAACAATCAAAATACTGCAAAAAAAATGTAAAACAGTATGCATGTTTTTTTTCTTGGATAGAGTAGTAGGGTAGGTCGTACCCTCATCTCTCTATTTGTTCCACTGATCATTGTCAGCAACTCAAAAAACATCTAAGTAGGGACCTGAGCAAATGGGAAATCCCCCCATGGGGACACTTGGGAATTCCATCATTATTGGAGATATGTTTTCCTCATTGCCTGATGCATGTCCAGGTTGGGAAGTATGGAAATAACTCCTCCAAATACAAACAACAAATAATGAAGATTGTACCCCCTCCCTCCTTTATCTATAAATTAAAGAATAAAACATACTTTGGGTTTATACTTTATATCAGAGACCTGTAAAACAATTCTAAGCTAATGAGTCAGAATCCAGAATTAAATGTAACCTATGCTTAATTCAGCACGATTTGTATAGCCAAGGCCAGTTATAAGGGAGGGAAAACTGGGCATTTGCCCTGAGCCCCAAATGACCAACTGTCAGAATGGCAGAGGAGCAGGGGATCTGGAACAGTGTGCATTAAAGGACCTCACTTTTTTTGTGTCTTGTGTATTTTTCCAGATCTAAGCAGTAATCCAGTTAGAAAGCTCACCTCTGTATAGCAGCTTCTGTAATAAAGACCAGTCACTGCTGCTCCCTGCCATTGTTCAGGGTGAATTGTCTTGTCTCCGCCCCTTTCAGCAGGTTTCAACAGGAAATCTGTAGTGGGTCAAGTTGTTGGGCCCCTCCCACAGCTCTTCTCTCTGCCCAATCTATGTACAGCACAGTGATGATATCATTGATACTTTCAACAGATGATATCTGAATTTGCAAAGACATTTGATGCACACAAAGTGACTTTATATCCTTTATGGCTATTGGGGAATATAAATGAGCACATTTATAATTTACAAAATATATTTATATTATACAAAAACAAAAGTTTTTGTGCCCAGAATATCAGCTTTAACATAAACATTCTAAACGTGGAGCGTGCAAAGCCCTAAAGACATCCTTTAATCCCTTAGCTGGTTTTACTCATATGTCCAGGTGTTTGGCACTGCTTTGTTGAATGGTGGAGGTATCACATGTGGTGCCCCATGCTTAAAAGTTTTGTGTTTCTGGTTGCATGGTGCATTGCGCAGGTGAGCTGGTGATGCAAAAGTTAGATATGGCACACCCTATATAATTATTTGCTGCAGGTCCAAGGAATGATTCAGATTGTTGGAGAAGTTGCGGTGCAGTTACCGCTTCCTCACACCTCTGAATTGCGCTCATAAAGAATGAAGTCGGGGGTGGCAGTGAATGATTTGGTGCTACCTGCTTCCTCTTGGTGTTCAACGCTTGTTCTTAACAAACCAGGATAGCATTGTAGGCAGCCGAGCAGCTGGCAAGATGCCAGCCGCTGGGAGCCGCATGGGAACAAGGGTTCCCGCCACACTAACATTGCAACATTAATCTTTGCAGGAATCTATTCAGGAGCAAATTATGCCTTTTTTAGTTCTTCCTATTAAAAAATGTAACAATCAGCTGAAAAGAATACCATTTTTACAGAATCATCATGATTGTCACATAATTGGAGCTCATAAGGGTGGCTACGATGGAACCCCATAGGCCCCTATAAGGGAAACGTCGCCTTCCAAATGGAAATGCAAACACAAGAGAAGCTATCTTCATAGGCTGCATATAAAGGAATGATGAGATTTAAATGAAAGGAAAACATCAAATATTGTAACTGCTGTTACCTGTTATACAGATTTTATTTTTTTGCATAGAAAATCTAACAACATCGGAAAGGGAATCTCTCAAATTATACTGTTGTCACCAGAACATGTTCCCATTGGAAGATTCCCCTTTATTCTTGTTCCGGTGACAATTGTAACATTTTTGGATTTCCCAAACCTTTCTGTTGTACTGACAATGGCTGATGGGACAAACACAAAGTGGGTAAACCTCTGCACATATCAATCAAAAACTGAAAGGGGTTTCAACACTTCTTCATTATTGTGATCATAAATATATAAAGTTTCAATATTTCTTTATTAACGGATCATCAAACATCAACACAAGAAGCAAATATTTGAGGGAGATATACAGCACAAGAAGCAGAAAACTCGTAAAATTTTTTTCTACAGATCCACAATCTTACAATAGAGGACAATGAAGTCAACACGAGGGAAGGAGGGGAACAAATAGTGGGGATAGAGGAAAGGGAGTCATCAGGAGGGGTGTAATGAGGGGTAGAAATAGTGGTTAGGTAAGGGTGTATTATGAAAAGGAGAAAAAACAAAATACAGGTCTAATATATAGGAAAACAAAACATAAAATTATGATTTTGGGTGTCACAACCATGAAGACCAAGCTCTGGGGTATTGATGGTAATAATTCTGAGTGATAGAAAAAGTTTTATTAGGTGAACATTGGATATTAAGATCATTACCTTCATCAGATAGATTGGGTACGTGGGGGTGTTTCCATTAGGTAAGTGCCAGTGTATGGCATGTTATGTATAAAGCGCCAGCATATTACACAGCTGTTAGGAGACAAATATCTGGCCGGGAATCCTGTTTTGTAGGCCACCGTACCCTGTTTATTCTCTTTGTCGCTTACTACAGCAGGGAACATCAGGCAAACAGCTGTCAGTTCTCTGTTCCCAGGCCCGAGGCATCCCCGGTTTACCTTTAGCTGTGAATGGTCTCTCGGCATCCCCTGCTCGGGGACTGTGTGTAGCCAAAGGGGATTTGGAGTTGTGCTGGGACTAATGTCCGAGTGGTTCCTGATCCCAGTCCTGCCCTGCCATTGGCTGCTGGGGCTTTATAGCCTCTCTGTTTCCAGTGTTTAGTGCCTGTTGTAGTGTTTACCTGGGTTGATCTGCTGCTAGCGTGTATTTTGTTTGATTTAATGTTGCTGTCTGGACCAACCTTTGACTGTGACCCCGACTCTGCTTTGTGCTTCTGCTTTGGTACCTCGTCTGATGGACTGAACACCTGTATATGACCTTTGGCTTGTTTGTTAGATTTGTTTTTGTAACAACCTTGTGCTGCTTTACCTGTGGGCTCCTCATACATTGCCAGCCTTTCCCCAGACCCCATCCCTGGGGGCAACAATGTGCTTGGAAAACCAACCAGTCTCCCAAGGCTGATCGGGGGCTTGCTTTAAGGGAAGACTTAGGTGTTAGATTGGGGGACTGACATCTGGAGAGTACTAGTGCTAGCTCAGTGTTTCACAAACGTCATAGTCATGTCACTAGCTGACCCTGAGGGGCTCACAATCCAATGTCCCTACCATAGTCATATGTCATTTCCACAGTCTAAGGTTCATTTTTTGGAGGGGAAGCCATTTAACCTAACTTCATGTTAATAGAACATACAAGGGAACCAGAGTACCCAGGGGACACATGCGGAGAACCTGTAAACTCCATGCAGATAGTGCTGAGTGCTGAGATTCGATCCTAGGACCTAGCGCTGCAAAGGAGTGCTAACCACTGGTGCTAACCACTGAGCACCAGATATGGTTTTATCAACAATAGGGAATTCATCAGTTTTTTAGATGTAGATCCAGAAACTTTGGACAACAGAGTAAATATTTAATTCCTTTCTGAAAGAGGTCCCAGTGGTCCACACATTTGGTGCTTTGGTAGAGGAAAGGTAGAGCTACAGACCATTTGGTATTAGAAACATTGATCCCCAATCCTTGCTCCCATTAAAGCATCAGGGGAGTCCTGTTGAAAACTATGTTGGTGCCTAAGAGATTGTAAAATTTAGTAATTTCCTTCTTCCCGAAAAGAGGATTATGGAAGTGCATGTGTATAGAACAATCAATTGAGTGCATGGGCTAAGAATATAGGTGAATGCCGACATACATAAAGAAATCCGTTGTTGGGATTTTGGAGATACACTGCAAAGAATTGAAAGATTGAATTTTCTGATACCTCTTTCAACCCAAATTTTGTAGGAGGATGGATACCACCAGTATAACAATTGGGACATGATAGAAGCCATAAAGTATTGAGATATCTTGGAAAGGGTCATACCTCCAAATTTTCTATGCCAAGCCATAACTGAAAGACTGCATCTTGGTTTTTAATGGCATCACACAATGAAGGATAAGAGCCACTGTGCTTCAATAAAAGAAATTGGAATGTCTATGGTTCTGAACAAATAAAAAATGTAGGCAGTAAAACATTTTTGGTGTTACGATCCTCCCAGAAATAAAGAGTTCATATGTATTAAGATATGCTAGTTCTTGGGGTAAGGAGAGAAGGAACCTTTTATAATTTAGCTCATATACATTATGGGGATGAGATGGTAAAGAAATGCAAAATATAAGATACAAAAAATCTTAAGTTTTTAGAACCAACATCATGCCAGACTTTTACACTTCTGACAACCTAAGCGCATTTTGCAGTTCCTATCCTATTAACTGCAAAACGGGTTGAATCTGTCAGAAAAACCTGCAATGGATTACTTAAAAGTCGATTAAACGTGGACCATATCCCTTCCAGATTTGCTGGATCACCCAAGGTCTCCCACAATAGTTTATCCTCTCCAGCCTTGGAGAGCTTTAATAAATCAGGCCCATTAAGTTACCTGTCTTTCCTTCTAGAATACCTTAGTGATTTACCCAACAGGTTTGTAGATAAATAGGGTCACAACACTTTTGCATACTCATTCCTGGTGAGGTTTAAACATGATGGTTAGATGATGGTCACCACTGGATGGTCACCACAACACTAACATTTATTAGAAGGTGGTCAACATGGCAGCCTCCATATCTTCAATCTCATGGCAGGTGTACTGTAAGTGAGAACTTCCAGATAAGAATACAGATAAATTTTTTGCCATGGATTTTAGGTTACTGCTGTCTTGTTGTCCTTGGATATTTCCTTTTCGAAATGATAACAAATGCTTTGCAAAAGATTTGGGTTTGTAAAAGAAACAAGAGTCAATGCTCAGATCCGAACTGGCCCATCGGAGGACCAAAGGCTCCTCTAAGCCTCCTCTACCTCGACAACAAAAAAGCTTTTTCAGGGGGTGTTTTTGCAGCTACTTGTACCAATGTTATAGGTTATTGTTGTGGCCTTTGCACCAGTATTAGTATATTAGTATTACACAGTATTTATATAGTGCTGACATATTATGCAGCGCTGTACAAAGTCTATGGTCATGTCATTAACTGTCCCTCAAAGGATCTCACAATCTAATGTCCCTACCATAGTCATATGTCTTTATTACAGTCTAAGGGCAATCTGGGGGAAGCCAATTAATCTAACCGGAGTTCCCAGAGGAAACCCACCCAAACATGGTGAGAACCTGGAAACTCCATGCAGATTTCAGCAAACCTGGAATGGATCTGGTCCAGGATTCAAACGATTTGCTAGCAAAACGCAAATTACTTTGAAGTAATCTATTCCAGGTTTGCTGGATCACCCATCTTCACTGATAAAAGTGTATCCTCTCCAGTCTTAGAGAGCTTTAAAAAATCAGGCCCATAGTTTAATAAGTTTGGTCTGGTGGCCTTGAGTAGGGAACATTAAGGCCTATTCAGATATTTGCATGGACATAGGGAGCAGCTACTGGGTGACAGCCAGGCCTTCAGCACCCATTACTGCCATGCTCTATTTACATGAAGGAATGTTTGCACGGCTTTGATGGGTATCCATCAACCCCCCCAACCTTTCTCTATATGAAAAACTGTTTGAAGCAATTGGCCATGGGTCGCCTACATTCGGAATGTAGCATTGTCCCAGAGTGAATATAGCCTTACCCAGAATGGCCGAACGGCTACAATTTTTTCCAGATACCTCCTAAAATTTGGTGGAAAGCCTTCCTAGAGGGGTGTAGGTTGTCTGTTATGCAGCGGGAATAGGGAGATAGGCAACTCTATATAAGCGGAAGTAAACTAAAAGGGAAAAAAATCACCTTTACTTTCGCCGATTGCTTCTGAGGTTTTCTGGATTGGGTCCCGCTTCATCCTGGAATCCTCCTACGTCCTAGCGTAGAGCAAGTTCTGGGCACTGCCATCTTCTGCTTTCTGCCTACGTCACCTGATTGTGCACTGCGCAGGCGGGAGATTGGGTGATTTAGCCAGTGGTAAATGGGGAGAAAAAGAGTGTGTGAGATCAGCATTTTCTTTTTTCATTATTACACAGTATTTATATAGCACTGACATATTACGCAGCGCTGTACAAAGTCCATTGTCATGTCACTAGCTGCCCCTCAAAGGAGTTCACAATCTAATGTCCCTACCATAGTCATAAGTCTTTAATACAGTCTAAGGTCAATTTTGGGGGGAAGCCACATAACTGCATGTTTTTGGGATGAGGGAGGATACTGGAGAACCTGGAGGAAAACCCATGCAAACATGGGGAGAAAATGCAAACTCCATGCAGATGACCGAGATTCAAACCTGGGCCCCAACACTGTAAAGGCCAAAATACTAACGACTGAGCCACCATGCTGCCCTTTTAAGGCTCGTTCTGTGCATGGCTGAAATCAGGAATGTGCAGAAGGGGCAGCCAGAATCCTCCTGGGATGTCTGACATAGGTATCCCTGGAGGGATACATAGGGAGGGAAAGACAGAAGGGAGGGGCTTTACTATTTTTTTTTAATAGGTTTAAATTGTCTATCCATTTATGTAAAGTAAACATTTTAGTTTAGATCTGTTTTAATACCCGTGGTTTTGGAATGGGATCTCATGTGTCCGGTTCTTTTAGGGCAGGGATCCCCAACCCCTGGTCCGCGGACCGTGGCTGTCTGATAGGTGGGCCCTGAGAGCTCGGAGACCAGCGGTGGTCTGAAGCTCTGGCCGGTGCAGCCCCCAGCATGGTCAGGAGAAGGACCTTGCTTGTGGGAGGTGCACCGGCCAGAGACGTGGACCATGTCTCCATCACAGACTCAGGGCGATGGGCGGCTTGTTCTCTGGATTCAGACCTGCGATGGGAGGGTGGGCAGGTTCTGGCATTATGGGGTCATTCTGGGGGAAGTTTCTTTCCCTTTGAGTGACACAGGACTCCGTAGATTCAGTGGTCCACGAACTGCAAAAGGTTGGGGACCACTGTTTTAGGGGGTCTCCAAACTAACCATCGGAGATTAGACAGTAGGTCCTAATAAGAACATTTATTGTTCCCACAGAGAAAATAAAATGCTTAGCAGTTAAAGCACAGAGATTCTAAGTAAAATAAGGAAATACAATAATCTTTATAGGCATATAGAATCACTCCTGTATGTAAAGTTTTAAGCTGTTGTCTAATTGCCATTAAGCAGATTTTCCAATTCTGTATATTTGAAAATTCGTTTAAGCGTAATAGTTCACAAACCGTTATTAGGGTGGATAAACCACGTGCCTAACATTTTTGGCACAAATGTGACTGTCCGCCATCTTGGATTCTTGTTCAAGCTGGTTCCAACCACAAGGGTCTCTTATCGGACTTCAAGGCCATCCTGTGCTCAGCTTTCAGGGTCATCTCGCTGACTGTTTCTGGTTTCAGACGCTGCTCTCTGCAAACAAAGCAGTAACTATTCTTCATATAAGCAGAGTATGTTTTATAATCTATATACAGACCCCCTAAATTTATATCTCACAAGTTCATATAGATTTGATGGTCAGTTGTGCACAAAAATTTGGAATATAATGCGTTAAATATTCATCATACAGTTTAATCTCTTTGACTGACTTGTTTTTGCTTGCAGAAATGTAAAAATGTACTGAAAAATGTGTGAACAATGCCATTGCCAATGCAGCCATTTTGTGTGTACAGGCATTTATCTCCAACAAAAAATGTGTCTGAGATTCAGCTTTTTTCTGGTCCTAAAAATTTTTTTAAGGCATACTGACCACCCAACACTCATTTAAAAGCCCAGGATGAAGTCATGGTGCAGCTATGGGTCCTGATTTATCAAAGCTCTCCAAGGCTCGAGAGGATACACTTTCATCAGTGAAGCTGAAAATCTGGAATGGATCTGGTCCAGGATTGAAAATATTCACTAGCAAATAGCAAATGACTTTTAAGAAATCCATTCCAGGTTTGCTAGATCACCCAGCTTCACTGATGAAAGAGTATGTTCTCCAGCCTTGGAGAGCATTATTAAATCAGGCCCTATGTGTCCATTGTATTGATCACTGGCCAAGCAACAGGAATCCTGAACAATTTCAGCTCCAGAAAAGAGGCATTTAGGAACTTTTGATTATATTTGCTAATGTAATGTAATACACAGTGTGATACACAGGCATATATATATATTTATATATATATATTTATATATATATATATATATATATATATAAATTCCAAATAAAGCTGCTGTTTCCCGTTAATAACCTTTTATCTTTCTTTTTTTTTCATTTTTTAGGGAATTTCATGGAGGATGTTATCTTCCGGGAAAGGAATTCTACCCCTAAAAGAGGTGATTGATGATTAAAACACACACTACTAGTAAAGAATTTACATTGCACTGTGACGTTGTTGGGACACCTGGCATCCTAACTCTTGTTCTATGTCATTGGTTCATTGCTACAACTTCTCTCCACTGCCAGAAAGTATAATGGTGACCCTAATGTTGGCTTCTGTAATTGGAGAATAAAGCCTGGTCTAGGACACACCGCTAGTCAGTGATTGGACAGTGAAGGAACAGCAACTTTCTGCTTGAGTTATCACATGTAGTCTATCTCTAGCCCAATACCCTTTTCCTTTCTGATCCTTGCTGTACCAATTAATACATATGGTTGCTAATAGGGCAGAATCAGATAAGTATGTTCTTTTCATTTCAAATCACATTTAATAATTTATATATAATTACATAGCTTTTATAGAGTTCAACTGTAACCCCTTTCTTAGTCTTTGTCTACTTAACAAATAGATATATCAATCACACGTTTGAAGGGATCATGGAAGATCTGTCCGGGATTCGGTGATTGGGAATGCTGAGGAATAACCTTGTATAGTGACTTGTGTATGTTAGCATTTGCGTCAAAATAAGTCAATGTGAATATAAAAGCTGCTTGAACCATCTCATAAGTAAGCAGCTATGGAGTGGTTTAGGACAGCGGTTGCCAACCGGTGGTCCGCGAGGGAATTTTGGTGGTTCGAGGATTTGGCCAGTGCACCCCCCAGCTGGGTCAGGAGAAGGACCCTGTCGGGGTGCATTCTGGTGCTTTGCTTTGATAATGCTTTAATATCAGTCGTGCTTATGAAGTGCTGAACATTAAAAGATTTCCCTCCATAGACTAGACCAGTCTTCCTCAACCATTACCATTAGACCGGTCTTTCTCAACCATTAGACCGGTCTTTCTCAACGGCAACATGGAGGAACCCTTGATATATATTTCAGGTCTTTAGGGAACCCCTGCTATAATTATTATATCCCCAGCTGATATTAAATTAGCATGGTGGTCAGTGGGAGGAATTCCTCTTACATTGCTGGCCAGTGAGAAGAATGTTGCCCTTACAGTTAGCCAAAAAGATCATTGGTGCCACTTAAACTGACATGAAAGGTACAAACTGTTCCTTGCTCAAGGAACCCTAAGCAATGTGTGGAGGAATCCTAGGGATCCATGGAACCCTGGATGGGAAACAATGAAGTGTACAATAATTTTTAGGATCAAATTCACAGAAGAAAATGCACATTTATTGGGAAAAAAACTTTCTGAGAACCCTGCAACAAATGAGGGAATATACAGGATGGTGAATGTTCCTGAAATCACCTAAAAGCTTCTAATTTATCTTAGATGGTGGTGAGAGTTTTCATCTTAATTTCTTAGGTTTACAAACCTGCACCTGAATCTACAAGCGGGGTTTCACATTCCCTTCTGGATTTTAAATTCATAATAGACAGTATAATATAGAAAATAAACCAGGAACAATAAAAGCTCTCATTATATAGAAGTGCTAATGGGACCGCAAGGTGGATGGAAACAGAAACGAAAATGGTGGCCCATTAGAAATCAGTGAATTATTCCAAGAGTCACAACCCATAACTGAAATATTACTTTTGACTTGGCCACTTAATCCTAGATCTCCAAGTTGACTACTTGGGCACCCTTATATAAATGCTGAGTGGAACCAAGAAAGTTATTCTTCAGCAATGAACTATTGATTAAACTGAAATTATTATCATATACATAACTCTTTTGGCATTTATTTCAGTGGGATGACCCTTAAATTATAATTCCTACCACATTCTTCATTAGAATAGATAGCCTTTTTAATCGCCAAGGTAAAAATTTATTATAAACACAACACATATAATAATGTATTTGGATTCATAAATTGCCAAAGAAAATACAAACTAGTAAAAAGTTTTTAATAAACTTTGAGGAAAAGGTTATATCTCATTTGTCCCTATTATATCATTATTTGCCATAATGATCACCATGAGAATATTATCCAATTTAGCTGAAAATAAAAATGATCATTTTACAAAAAACTATCAGTATCAGGTAAAATCTTGGGTTTATAAATTTTGTTGTGTATATGACTTTCACTTGCATGTGTTTTATGCATGAATGCAGAATGCATATTCAAAGATGTGCACTCATGCAGGTACTCACATATTGGAATGCGGATTGGCTGCATTTTTTCTCCAGGTGTTATAGTTGCGCAGCTAACGGATGTTATCTCTTCAAAGGGTTGGCAAAGCAATAAAATACACTATTAATATTATTGTTATTATTATTATTATTATTATTATTAATAATAATAATAAACTGTATTTATATAGCATCAACATATTACACAGCGCTGTACATTAAATAGGGGTTGCAAATGACAGGCAGATACAGACAGTGACACAAGAGGAGGAGAGGACCCTGCCCAGAAGAGCTTACAATCTAGGAAGTGGGAGAAGTATCACACAGTAGGAAGGGAGACCATACATGAGTTTCATGCACTTGCATAGAAGTCTATGGGCCTCTCACCACATACACATACAATACAAGCAATACACAAGCTAAATTACTAATAATGCACTTCAGTACAGAGCACACATGTCACCAGGCTCTATGTTTAACATTCATTTTTATTACACATTTATTGATAGGATTCATGCATTAAATTACAACAGTGTGAATGCCATAAAGGCTCTGTAGTCTGTGTTTCATGAACCTGAAATAAAGTCTTATTTTTCATAATCAGTTTCATACAGAATAAACAGTAACTGTATTTGCTTCGCTGGATCTTGACATTAAAAATAAAAAAATACATTTTAGAACTTGCTTTTGTCTCTTTTTTGTGTATTATATTATAACTTATATCAATGTATATATAACTGTTGTGTCATTTTTGCTATACATACTGCATATATGATTTTTATTATATATATTATATATGATATTATGGATTATTATATAATTTGATATATAATATATTATTAATTGTGCAAATAAGCAATGCTGTGCCAGACCCTCACCATCATAAAAAATATTAAATATTAATTTAAATATTTTAAATATTAATGTAAGCCAAAACTCACCATGGCTGCTCAGGCACCCATTACTATCACATGATTCATTGGAGCTTACACAAAGCTTAGTATCTTTGCTACTGGTCAAGCCAATATTAACGTGAACCTGTTATTTTGCCATGTAGCAGGATAGCCAGGTTCACATTTAGGGTTTGTTTGCAGGAACAGTGGAGATGTGGTGCAATTACTTCTTTCCGGACACCCCAAATGAATTGTTCCATGGTATTTGCACACAATTGTGGATGACAGGGGTTTACACATTTCTGAAAAGTCTCAAGGCCACTATAGCATTTGTCCAGTGTTGTAATTGCACAGAAAATGTAGGGGTATACAAGGACAGCAAAATTGTCCAAAACATATTTTTATTTTGCTGACAAGTACATGAAATATGTTAAACTTTGCTTGTATAGGTTACCAAATAGCCAAGCTTATCAGATAGGAGTGCAGCATTGATCCTGTGGTGTCATCTGTACTATGCACCTTTTACATCAGCAGTTCTGATAAGGTCTGAGAGCAAAGTGATCCATTATCTGGATGTGTAAAACTTGAATGAATGAGTTATTTTTTGTTGTCTTAACTAGCTTATTCCATATTACAACACTAAATATCCTTAGTATAGAATAACCTTACAGCCATTTGACCGGCATTCATACTTCTTCAGGCTTTTCCTTTATTAAAGAGCCAAACCTCTTTTGTTTGCTCCTCTGAAACTGGCAATAAATTCTTGCTAAGGGTTTGACATTTGGATAAAGCCCCACCTGCCATCTCCCTGTACATTGAGACCTCCATTATTAGCAGATGAGGTTTTCCCATTGGGAAGGGGTACAGTGAGTTGAAAATAAGTTATGTTAGGGAATAGATTGGCACATAGGTGGGATTCCTGGGTAAAAACTTGTAATCAAACACACTTTTTGATACAAGCTCAAGCCTAAAGTTCAAACCTTTGACCAATTGTAGGGTCATTCTAATCAAGAATGTAGTGGTAGAGGTAAAGCTTGAAAGATCCTCCACTGTTGCAAACATTTCTATTGGTCACCATCATAGTGACGGCCATTGGCTGTGTTTGGGCATGGGAAGGAATGGACTTCTACTTTACCTGGTATCATTTAGTTAAGTTACACAGGCACTTTGATATGATGATATGATATGGTCACCAGATTGTACAGGTCATGGAACAACCATGTTCAAAAGAGACTATTGCACAAACATTCACTTGTGTATCAAGTGAAATGATTTTGGAGAAGGGATTGGAAGACATCAACAGAAATCTCCATTGTGTCTACTTTTGATAAAAGAACAGTAACAATCACTTGTATTGGATACAACATAGTCAACTCCGAGGACTTTCAATATGGCGGCAGTAGCTATGGATATACAAACAATATCTGCACAATAACATTTTGAAATGAGTGACAGGTTTTCTTTACACAAAAAAATGCAAGGATCTATTGAATAATTGGGTCATGGCAAACGTCTTTAGGAAGGATGGAGAATAACCATCAAATCAAAGAATAAAATGCATTGGTCAGTAAATAGAACCCCCGGGAAAAAAGTTTTGCTCCCTGGTGATCCATCTTCTAAAAGTGGAGAATGGGGGCATTGAGCCTGATTTATTAAAGCTCTCTAAGACTGAAGAGGATAGACTATCATAGAAGAACCTGGGAGATCCAGCAAACCTAGGATTGATTTCTTTAATCCAGGACCAGATCTATTCCAGGCTTGCTGGTACACCCAGGTTTTCTAGCGATAGTCTATATTCTCCAGCATTGGAAAGCTTTAAAAATTAAGGCCCATTGTATTGTCTCCAAGGTGGTGGGCAGAAACCAGATCAAAGTTTGACATGGAGACATACAGAGGTTGTTTGACAAGTAGTGAGCCTAACATATAAATAATAAAAATATTTGTAAAAACTCTGTAAATTATTAATAATAAAAAGGTTAAAGGAGGAATTGAAGGTGAAAAGACGGGCAAAGTTGACAAAGAGCATTTTGTTTCATCAGGACAATGCGCCAGCACACAAATCAGCTGTTGGAATGGCCACAATTCATGAATGCGGCTTTGATTTTTAGAACACCCACCTTATTCTCCAGATATGGCTCCATCGGACTATTATCTATTTGGAATTTTAAAGAAATACCTAAAAGGTAAGAAATGTGACTCTGATGATGATGTCATCAATATTGTTGTGGACTTCCTAGAGGGCCAGGATGTTGAGTTCTATAAAAAGGGTATAAATGTCCTAAAAGAAAGATCTGAAAAGCGCATTCTGCTTCATGGAGTGTATATGTAAAATGTATAAAAAATCAAGTTCCTAACTTTTGTCTTTATGGTTGAGGCTCATTACTTGTCAAACAGCCCTTGTATTTGGGAGTGTCAGTAGAGTTTACCACTTATAATGGTCATCCCAACATTGTTGAGATCTGTGATGTTTTTCTCGAACACCTTGATTGTCTTTTTCTGCAATAACCAGCTGCAACAAAATACATTTTACATATACAAATACACATGCAATACAAAAATACAACAAAATTTAAAATGCATACAATACTTTGGTAAACTGGTGATCACAGCAAAAGTGGCCTGAAAAATCTACTGACCTCATCTATTTAATTGGATATCGCCACCATCAAAATGACTATCTCCGTAGACCATTGCAAGATGTCTCTCTGGTCAACATTTTATAAATGTGCTGGCAATACCGGTAGTAAAGCCATTGGTACAAAGCAAACAGAGCTGTTCTTGAACAATCATGGTCAATGGACAATCTTGTCTGCTGATTGCTCATCGTTTTTATTAATAGGGAGATCTAAATGTGCACCAAAATGTTTAGGACAAAGGACTGTTCTTAAAAAATAAATTATAGGTAGTCCCCAGGTTACGTACGAGATAGGGACTGTAGGTTTGTTCTTAAGTTGAATTTGTATGTAAGTCGGAACAGTTACATTATTTTATTAAATGCAATTAGGACAGATCTTTGTCTCAACATATTATTAGGCAGCATGGTGTCAGTTACTGTATAAAATCCTCAAAGTGAGTTAATCACAAACAAAACAAAAAGAAAAACTTTATGGAACCTAGACATTCATTAACTTCTGAAGCAAGCTGTGCTTTGATATGCAAAAAGAAACAGCTGCAGAGTTTGTCTTGGTCATTAAAGAGATACAACAGGTTGCAGAAAGAGCTCACTCCATAAGATCACCCACAACCTCAGCTGTGCTTAGCAAAAGATTTCTTCTGCAAGTCATGCAAACAGCCCCCCTTCCCCCTTCTAGCCTCTGTCCTGCACAGGAGTGAGTAGGGAAGCCCTGTTCGTATCTAGGAGTCGTTCATATGTCGGATGTCCTTAACTCGGGGACTACCTGTATATTTGTATAAAATAATAATATCTGTATTATGCCCAAAATAAATTGATTCCACCATAATTTTGAAGAAAAAAAAAAGATTAAAAATGTGAGTGGTATAAGTAGCATCTCCCCTTTATATAATTTAAAAAGAAACGCCAAGGTACAAATAGTAAAAATGGACCATTCAACACAAATATTTTAATGTTAATTGATATCTATGTGTAACAATTCAAGGGTATTAATTATGTAGATCAATGGTCGCCAGCCTTTTTGGTTCCGGTGTGTCCCCCCGCGGGGTCCTTTTCCCGACCCCGCTCAGGGGTTCACTGGCCAGAGCCGCGGACCCCCAAAATTTTCTCACGGACCACTGGTTGGCGACCGTCTATAGATGATGACTAGGGGTTGGTACTCAGCAGCTCATTATCGCCCATTGTAAAATGTTAGAACACTGGTTCTCCAGGAACTAGCATGGCGGCTTGGGTGGCTGAGTGCCTGGCCAACCACCAGAAGCCACCCAAGAATGTATTCCTCACCACTCATCTAAACTGAGCTTTACCATCAGTTTACAAAGTCACAATGTTGCATACTGTGGAAAAATCATATAATCTCAGTCTAGGCAAGATTACTGGATTGAAATTTGATGATGGCATTTTATTTATAAAAGAAGAACTTTCTTGAAAACAATACCTTTGCTGTATATAGTGACATTGATGAGATTTTTTTTACCATACCTATATTCACACATTGTTGATAGGCAAGGGTATTTTTGTAAGAAGATAGACTTAACCTTGGCACACTTTTTGGATATAGAGGTGTTCATAGAGGCTAATGAAACTGGCACTCACTGGGGATGCAAAAATCACAAAAGTTCGCCATTTAATGCTCCATGGGGTGACAGTGATAAGAAGCTATTTCTTCCCATTTGATCATCCTGCCCTGGTACTGGCATACACAGTCTACTATAAACTCAACAATCCTCAGCAGCCATTTTTTCTATCACTTTACTATCTCTTCTATACCAGGGGTGTCAAACTCTTGCCTGCGGTCCAAATCTGGCCCACAACAACCTTTTTTTGGCCCCCAAAGGAATCCTAAATATGAACTGCAGCTGGCCCGTCACTTCATTGAAATAGTACCGCTACTACAATTGCCGGCATCACTCGAGTCTATAGACCAGCGGCCTTTCTGCCTATGTGTGGCCCTGCATAGGACTGTTTTCTTGATGCAGGGAATTGTAGTAGCAGTGCTATTTCAGTTTCAAGTTTGGCCGTTGACATTGTCTAAGTTTTTAATTTTGTCCCACTGTGTATTTGAGTTTGACACCCCTGGTCTATACTATCCTAGCTCTTGTCTATACTCAAAACCTTCACAAATTCGTCTACATTGTTATGGGTTCAGACAGGGCCTTAGAGTGGTACAAGGCAGTATCACTGGTCCTGTGATCATTGAGAAGAGTATATGATATAGTGACATCAGATCAAACGCATTGACACCAGCCGGCAAAAAAACATTGCGTGGACAGTCAATAGGAGCCAATGGGGGTATAATCCACCTATACTATACTATAACACTGCTCTGCTGTCTCATATGGGTATTATAATAAACTCTATACATATTTCTAACACTAACACTGCTTTTGGCCCTCCCTCAGCCTGTGAATGGACAGTGAGAAGAAAAGCAGCAGACTGAAGAGCTTATCTCCCCGTCACCTCTCCACCGATCACCATGTTACTTGATGCAACTAATGCACTTTGTTGTGTTGCTTTTTCCTTTACAGACTTTACTGCAAAATGATCTGCATTTCTGTCCACCCAGTTCTGCCATATATCCAGGGAAAGTGGAACTAAACTCTAGAAATACAAATTGCCACCATACAGATCCTTTGTTGTAGAATATATAGGCCATGTCCCTTCTGCAATAAAATAACCCCACCTGCCATATTGCAACTTTTTAAAAAATCTTCACCTTCAGTGTCCGGTGGCACCATCTTTTTTTATTCTCCTGGTTTTGATTCTTGACCATCTTGATTGGCTGGGCTGGAATAATGTCACTCCTGTGCGGGCTGTGGGAGTTAATTCAGTCCTAGCATGTCCTCCCCTGGGTGTCCTGCCCTCAAATTAAATGGCTTTAAAAAAATTTTGTAACAATTTTCCCCCCATAAAATGAATTTCCAGGATGTCATTACAGGACCTTCTAGGAAGAGCTAAAAACTTAAACTCCTGCAACAATGAACTATTGCAATTGACTAGAATGCTTTCTCATGGACTTTGAGACTCCAGAGCTGCTGAAATGGGCAGTCATAGCGCCAGTGCCCCTTGGAAGTTTGGGGGGCTGGGGTCAGGGTTTCCTTCCCTTTTTTGGGTGTGAACTGTTTTTTTAACAAATTGATTTTTTAAGCCATTTGCATTGAAGGAGTGAAGGGTTGCAGACCTCAAACTTAGCCTGAAAGGTCTTCTTGCAAGAAGACTTTTACTTTGGAGGCCTTAGATCTCACAATGCAGATATATAGCTATGAGGCTGAAGGTAGAGGACTGCCATGTCCATGATTAGTTCTATTCCTAATCAAGCAGAACACATCAAAGTCAATGTGGAAGAATTGTGGTTGTTTCCTATGTTGTAAGGAGAATCTGAACACACCCAAATGCACAAAATAGCCATGAGAAGACCACCAAATGTCTCAAGAACATATAAAATATATACAACAGTGTAGAGATGCCATTTAATAATGCACATGGGACAGAGGACACATAGGAAAGATGTGCCCATAAATCTTGCACATATTGGGCCTGATCTACTAAAGCTCTCCAAGACTGCAGAAAATAGATTATCACAGGTGAAATTAAGTGATCCAGGAAACCTGGAATGGATCTGAACATTTGCCAGTTAATAGCAAATGATTTTTAGGAAATCCATTTCAAGTTGGCTGGACCACCCAGGTTCACCCATGATAGTCTATCTTCTGCGGTATTGGAGAGCTTTCATAAATCAAGTACATTGTTTGCATTTCCATTTGCATGGCGTGACATTGCATATCACAAATAGCTTTCTTGGTACACGTCAGAGTACCAAGTGCACATGGATTTACTGTATTAATTAGCCACACTTGGACAGCACACCAACAAACCTGAAAGATCGGCCGTAAGGCCCTTCGAAAATTGTTACTAAGAAAAACAGATCTCTCAGCAGATGCTGAAGGCATTGAATGGGGGCTTCCTTAAACTTGACTTAAGTCTCATTAAAGAGGCAGAAAGACATTGGAAGGGCCCTCCTAATAAACTTCTTACATATTAGCAGAAACTGAAGGCTTTGATTGGGGTTTTCAAAAAAAACAAATAGGTTTCATAGAAGAGGTAAAAGATCATTGGAGGGGTCTTCCTAAAAATAAGAGCTTTAGCACTTCTGATTTAATTTGATGGGTTAGAAATGAAGAGGATGGTGGGTTTGAAGGGTGAGAAGGGAGCTATGTTAGAAGTACTGGGATTAGTGGGTAGTCCAGCACCAGTAGTTAAATAACCAAAATGACAGCAGAAAGTAGATAAGCTGGAGTGAGAGGGATATGGAGGGAGCAGTGACAGCAGCAGAGGCAAAAGTACCACCAGGTAGAGGGTAGCGCACACTCCCCCAAATGTGTAAATAGGTCTCATATCATAGACAAAGATTTATAAGTGTGCTGGAAATTTTTGTAATAGCCTACTAGGGATGCAGAAGGCATTTGAGATCCAAGCTTGGTTCATTGGCTTTGGACAAGCAAATTCTCCTTTCAGTCTTCATTGCCACTAGATGGGCTAAAAACCCTTTCCAAGAGGACACTCAAAGCAGGGCAAGTGAGCAAATCCAGCTCTGGCCACCCATTAGTGGTATCCATGCTACATACTGAATGGTCATCATAGCCAAGCACTTCCTATGGGTGCCAACTGTGGATGGCTTGGGTTGCTGCTGCTTGAAACATATGTGCAATCAATCTCTTGAACCACAACCCATAGAGGTAGAGGTGTTACTGCTGCTTCTTGCTTGTCTTCCACAGGTGCATATGCGTATCATAGGTAGCTAAAAAGTACTTTTATACTAATGTGGGGGGAGTCAGCTTTATATGGCTCGGGCATCATAACTGTGCCACCTGGCTGCTCCCCCCATCCCTATATAATGCCTGGGGCTTGTGATGGATTACAAATCACTGACATAACCTCCTTCCATTCCTCTTATTCTGTACCAACATCCTCCTTCTCTTTAAACTGCGTCACAAGTGTGGCAACATAGAAAGAATAGAAGAGAATAGAATCATTAATTTCTTGCCAAAGCTATTCTTCTTGTGTTGTTGGGCACTGCTCAGCTGGCATTGACTATGGTAGAATAGCACAGCTTCTCTTTTTCATTCTCCATCTTCACCTTTACCTCTTGGTTCCTGAGCCCCATGACCATCAGTTCCAGTATACAGACAATGGGGATAGTGTAACTGATGCCTGATCATGGCTGACAAGTTTTCTTGTTTCGTTCATCAAAGCGGGTTGGCACAGATATCTTGGATTTGTAGCCACTACTCCACAAGCTTCACAGAGTGTTCCATAATTTCTGTCGCAAAGTTCATGAAGTTTTGGAGTCATTGTAGCAATAAAAAGTTGAATTCTAAAGTGAAGGAATGTCAAAAAACAGTCTATATTGCAGCAGTTTGTGCTGACGTTGCACAGTGGTTGGGTAAGGCCATCAAAAATGAGGGAAGATTTTCCTGGATCTTTACAGCAATAGTTGGTTAAGCACTGAACAGCTTAGTTAATAAACTGAGCCAGAAAAAAGTAAGTGCATGATTATCATTATCACTCACAATTTTGGCTGCTTGGCGTTTGTGCATGATAATGTTTGTGCAAACTTCTGAAGTAGTTTAGGCCAAGTTTTGCACCTTTTTCTCTGGATTAGGTAGGAAGATAAGGTGTGAGAATCTCATAAAACTCCTTGTGGCACCACAGATGGAAATAAGTCCCTTGCTTTCTGTCCATTTGTCACTAGATTCACCCAATGCCCCCTAAAAGAAACTTGACCGCATGCCCATTCTTACTGCACCACATATCCATGCCCCCTGTCACAATGTGCTACAATAACCTGAAATCACAGGGACATAAAACAAGTAAACAGATATAATATGCTATTTATTTCTACAATTGGAAATCATTTCAGATATGTCCATGGTGGCAGATATAGCCAACAATGGGCTCCTGTGCAGAACTGATTTCAGGTTCCCTCATACAACTGTGGCCTCTGTGGGGGACCCTTTTGGCTGATGAGGGTCCAGGTCCCCTTATGAATTAGTATGCTTTGTACCCCCTATGTCTGCCCCTGCATGAAAAGGTATCTTTGGATTTTTGGGAGTGACATAAACAATGCTCACTGATGTTGAGTATCACAAATTTGGAATTAGATCACTTTTCATGAAAGTGCCCACTACCACCAAAAGTAACTATACAAGCCCGGTAATCCATGAAATTTTGGTGTTGAAGTAAACAAGGGAGAATGAAATGACAATGTGCCACCCGAATGAAATCAAATGCCCATTCACAAATGTACACACTGAGAAACTGAAAAAGGATGCAGAATATGTGCAATGATCACACCTGAGTGTTAAGCCTAGAGGTAATAGAAGATCACTGCTGGTCCCACTGCAGCACTGACCAGACTACTAGAAGTCAGTCCTGAGTGATCCTGCCTGCCTGAAGTGGTTTTGAAGATCTCAGTTCCATATGGATTCCCCTTCTAGCCCACCCAGTCCCAAAACAACTCCCAGTCCCCATTGCAGGAAAAACTAAATCTCTAACAATGTTTCCTATCTAAAACAGACAGGGCCCTGCCTAACAGGCTAGAACACATGGTCACTCATGTACCTAGAGCTTGTCTTTGCTTTTAATAGATTTTGGATAGGGTAAAACATAGTGGGGGTGTCTAATAGGAGCACCCAACATGGTTTCTTGAGTCCACTTTGCCCTATCCAGCCACTCATTGGTGCCCTAAGACAGAGGTCCCCAACCTTTTGGATGTCACGGACCACTAAATTTACAGACTCCGGACTCAAGGGAGCCATGTGTCACTCAAAGGGGAAGAAACTTCACCCAGAGTGACGTCATGATACCAGAACCACTCTCCCATGGCCTGCCTACTGCCCTGAGCCTGCAATGTATACAGGAGACCTGGTCTGCGGCTCTTGGATGGTGCGCTCCACCCCTGAGGGGTGCAGCGGCCAGAGCCTTGGACCACCAACATTTTCCACACAGGTTAGGGACCGCTGCCCTAGGGCATTATGGATAGTCTACTTTGTGCACGAAATTCTGTGACCAAATGTAGGCATTTTCCAGGTAAAGCTCAAGTCAACTCAAGATCAATATAATTTCTTGTTCCACCAAGGAAAAACTCATATGAGTGACAGTTTCATGGAGCAATCAGGAAGGTAGGAGAGATTATTACAGAAAGGACATCTCCTGTCCCTTTGTTCAATACATGGGTTTCATGAGGTTTTTTCTTGATGGAACAAGAAAGGAGATAATCGTGTGGGGACGAGGCACCCTTTACTTTACTTACTCAAAGGGAACAAGTTCATGGTCAACCCGTATCTGAACATTAGCTGTGGCCAGACAGCTCCTATCTCAGCCAATTCTGACTCAGATTGGAGCTATTCCGGCTTCAGATCAGAGCTAGAAATTCTAACAATTCCAGTTCCAATATAACATACTTGAGTATTTAAAAAACCCATTTCTTGACCAATCCAACCAATTGTGATCTGGGTAAAAATTGTTTTCCAATCTGCTTAACTGTACTGAGCAGCAACACTGCTTGGCACCCTCAAATACAGAAATGTGCACCAATTACATTCTCTGGATCCCCTCCAAATCACTGATTTTTAGTAGGCAGAAAAAAATGACTTATAATTACCTTACCCCCATCTCTTGCCAATGGTGCCAATGGTAATAATTGTCCCTATTAGCTGGGAGCACAGGGCCCTCATGTAGCAGCACACTTTGCACCCCCTTATGTCCACTCCTGCATGTCCAGGTATCTTTGAAATATTTGGGAGTGAAATAACCAATGGTAACCAAAGTGACTTCATGTAACACAAATGTGGAATCAGAGAACTCTCTTCCCCATTATTCACTATAAGACCATTACAAAGCACAAGGGGGCGCTCTTTGCTTCTGGAGGAAAAGAAGTTTAAGCTCCGGATAAGGAAGGGATTCTTCACTGTAAGGTCTGTGAAAATGTGGAATCGGCTCCCTCAGGAAGTAGTTTCACCAAGTTCTATAGATTGCTTTATGAAAAAGCTGCATGATTTCTAGAAGCACAGAATATAACCGGAGATGAAAGTTTTAAAGTAAAAATAACAGTGACTGATGGTCCAGGGAACATCCGATTGCCTCATGGAATCAGGAAGGAGTTTTTCCCATGTTGAAGCAAAGTGTACCAGGGTTTTTTTTTGCCTTCCTCTGGACCAGCCATGTCTTATAGGGTTTTATATCTAGGATATGTTTATTTCCCTTGTGGTTGAACTTGATGGATTTATGTCTTTTTTCAACCTGACTTCCTATGTAACTATATATGAATCAAATCCCTTTTCATGAATGTGCCCACTCCAACAAAAAGTAATACACGGCCAGTAATCTACAAGGGTGACTGAAATGACCCCCAATTGTGGGATCAAATCGAGGGCTTTTCAAAAGAAAAGGTGTTTTTTTTTAAATTTAGGTTCATTTATATATATATTTAATATTGTGTATATTTGTTATTATTACAATATTTATATAACTAAAGATCCACTTTAATGGCAGCTGGAGCTTGCCTTTTATAGGGTTAGGATTGGACATAGACCATGTGATCAGGAATAGGAGCACCAAGCATGGTTTTTTGGGTCCCCCAGCCAATCATTGGTGCCCTGGGGCTTTATGGGTGCCCACCTTATACACCGAATTCTGTGACCAAATGTAGGTGTTGTTCAGGTAAAGCCAAACCAAACCGAATGTACAACCTTCTGCCCAACTATATGATCAACCTGTGTCTGATACACCTGGGCAGAAAGATGGCTTAGTGGCTAGCACTCTGATTTTTGCAGCGCTGGGTCCCGGGTTCAAATCTTGGCCAGAACACTATCTGCATGGAGTTTGCAGGTGCTCCTGGTGTCTGCGTGGGTTTCATCCCAAAAACATGCAGTTAGGGTAATTCACAACACCCCAAAAATATAATTGACTCTAGATTGTATTAAAGACATATGACTATGATAGGGACAATAGTTTGTGAGCCACCTTGAGGGACAGCTAGTGACATGACTTTGTACAGCGCTACTTAATATGATGGTGCTATATCAATACTGAGAAATAATAATCTGAACAATTGCTGTGGTCAGTTCCGACTCAGATTGGAGCTATTCTTCCTCAGAAAGGTATTAGGAATTCGAGTAATCCCAGTTCTGATCACATGCTCATTAAAAAAATACAAATTCCAAGTTAATCTCAACATGAATTCTTTGCCCAATCTGACCGGTTTTTATCTCTGATTTGCGCTGAGCTCTACTAGGCAGCAACACTGCAAGGCACCTTCAAATAGGGAAATGTGCTCCCATTACTCTCTCTGTGTCCTCTCCTCCAAATCACTTACATTTAATAGGCAGGAAAAAGTTAGAAGTATACTTACCCCACCCCCGTCTCTTGCCAATGGTTCCTGGGCATAGACAACGTCACCGTTGGGAAGATTCCGCCCGCTGTATAGTTTCCAGGAATCTTTCTAGAAGGTTTGCTGTGTATTGAATGTGATTGCATTTCTTTTTTATAGGCAAATTTTTGGCATCTGGTGATTTAGGGGGAGCAAACCTTTAACTTTAGATTCACCCTTTTTTTTGTAATGTTGCTGAAAAAGGAAGGGAGGTCAAATCTTTCAACACAGACAAATGATCCACAGAGCGTATGAGAAGCAATTCTCCTACTTGGGGGATTTTGTACTACTTCCTGTTGTATCTCTGGGACAGGAAATGGAGGGAAATTTCCCCAACGATACCCAGAAAGCAAAAATTAGGGGAACACGGGTGAACTCTGAACCAATGTGGACCTTATGGGCACATATGGATTATTGCACATGCTGTAGGGCTGTAGTAGCGAAGCAGTTGCTCGTAGCAACCAAATTATTTACCTTTTAACACAAGCTAATGAAATATGCCCACCTATTGGCTGTCCATAGACTTTATAATCCCCCATTGTGTGGATATAGAATAATGTGTGTGCATTGTTTGGTGTTAGTTTTGTACACTGTGTCATTGTGTCTCACAGCTGAACCCCCACACTCCAGCATTGCTGCATCACTGTTCAACCCAGTCTGTCTGGTGCCATGCTCTCCGCCAATCAGCGAACAGTCCATTCATAGTAACAAGAGCTTTCCAGCCAATCAGCTAGCAGGTATCGCTTGGCTTTTTTTTTATGAATGAAGCCGCTGAAGTGCGGGGGTGGAGGAGGCAGAGTTGCTAGGCGACGGAATCTTATCGTCCAATAGGAAACGTGCGGGTGAGAGAAGCGTTTGACAGAGTGACGAGGCCATGGAAGGCTACGTCGCCATGACAACCGCCGTCCAATCGTATCGGCGAAAAGGCCTGTAAGGCGTGTTTTCTTGATTGATCTTCGGCTAATCCAATAAATAGACGAAATGTATAAACCAATGAGAAATAAAGAATATGAAATAAAGGCGGTGCAAATATGAGTGACGCGTCAAACAACCAATAGGCGAGGAAGTAGTAGGCGGAGTGGCCACAGAGTGACAGGAGCCTTGTTCTTCTCACACACGGTGTGCCGTCGCTGCTCTTCCGGGTCTAGTCACACGCAGCCCCGAGATATGGTGGCCTCAGAGGTGCTGGTTGGGCTCCCTGTGCCCTGCGCCCGCTTTTTCTACTATGTGGGTGTGCTGGCGGCCTCCTGGTGGGGTTTGAGGGCGGCTTGGCGCCTGCTGAGTGCAGTCCGGGTCTGGGTTCTGGGGAAAGGAACGCAGGTGGGCCCCGGCCTCGGGAGATGGGCAGGTGAGTGTGTCAGGTGGAAACCTGGGAGAGGAAAGAAGGCCAAGGGACTGACATGTATGAGAGAGACTGCATGTGGGGGCAGCTTAGGGGGAGATAGTTGTGAGATGAGAAAATAAGAATAAGAGGAGGAAAGGATTACAGAGAGCAAAATGGGTGGACATAGAGTTATATGGTATAGGTCCAGCAGCTGCATATTTCTGGAGACTATCAAGACATTTATGTGTAAAAAGAAGAAATGTGCTGCTAGGAATAAGAAGGCTGCCAATCCTAATGCAAATGCTAGTTTCTTGGCTGGAACAACAATATTATGGCTCTAATACTTAGCATGGTACAGAGCAAGAACAAGCAAGCAGACAGGAAGCTCTGGTCTGTGACTCAGAAAACACTTTCATCATTCAGCATGAATTGCCAAATATCATTGCCACAAGAAGGATATGAAAGCCTCCATACTTCTATCAGCACAGGTGTCCCATAAGAATAGGTGACAGGTAGTACTAGTTTCAGGGTTAGGGCTGAGTGCTTACAAAATGCATGGAAATAAGTGTAGGGTATGGAAGGTGTGATGTGTTGATGACAGGGTATATGATGTGATGGGCCCTGGGGCCAAAGCTCCCTTAGCTTGGTGTAAGTAGCATTATGATGAACATAAATCTGTTGGATGTGTACATTAATGCATATATAATCAGTGATAAGGCTGTGGAGTTAGATTTAATGCACATTTGCTGACTCCAGGTTAAGTTTCCAACTTCACAGCTCCGGTGATATTAATAATAATTTACCCAGCAAGATGAATAAGACTTTCATACATACAGTACAGGATTTGCCATTTAAATTACAAACACTGAATGTTATGAATTGGATGTTATACTCCTATCTGATCCTCAATGCCCCTGAGCAGTCCTTCTCATAGCCTTGGGTAATTATTTTTTCCCAGCTCGGGCTATTATTAAGCTCAAGTTAGTTGTGTTTCAGTCTAAAGTAAAACCTTGCAGCAAACATATTAGTAAATCTGTCAGCTCATTATATGTATGCTGCATTCACTTGTAGAGACTGGTGCACGCTGACAGCTACCTTTAGGAAGGATCCCGGAGCCTGAAATCTTAGAGCCCTACAATATGCAAATTCTGACTTTTGCTGCTAAAGTCAGCAGTTGCCTCGCCCCCTCGTGCACCTTTTTCTTGACCCATCCCTGCCATGGGAAGGCATGGTGCGCACAAATGTTCAAGCCAGATTCTTGGCGTTCTTTCATCAATTGACGAGAAAAACCCCCCTTGGATTTATTGGAAGCATTTGTTGAGGGCGGTGATGGAGGAAAAGGTGTTGATGAGCATTTTTGTGCATGTCTCCCCCGCTATGATTTGCTAGACCACACAAAACCTCTTGAAATGACATCGTTTTTAATACTCTTAAGCCTAAAAAAAGATCCTAATACAACTGAGCCTGAAAGTGAATATCCATGCCATCCATATCCAGCATATCCATAATTATACATATTGATACAATATAACTCCTCAGCCTCCATTTGTTATTTTGTTTCTAAATATTTACAGATAAAAACATGTCAAGTTTGAAAGTTAGTACAATAAACACAAAACAAATTTCCCATTTATGCCAAACAATGCTCCTCCTGCAACCCCTATATATTTATTATGTTCATGTAAATTGACTCTCCGTTTAGGGCTGGTGATTAGGATTCTATTGGTGGGATCTCTGGGTTGGGGATCTCTGGGTTGGGGTTCCCTGTTATAGACCATTGTTACTACCATAATGATGAATTCTTCCTTTCCTGTTGGATTTGTGGAAAATGCAATGGCAGTTGTTACTCTTCCTTACTTGGATTTTTAGCCTTTTTGATTGGCCGAGCTGAGATGATGTAACTTTCTTGGACGCGGGAGTTCATTAGATCACGAAAACCGCAGGGAAGCTGGTGGGATTTTTCCTTGCACATGATTGGATAATTAAAGTTGTTAGAGCTTTATGTAATTTACTAAAACTAAGTAATTTATTCCTTGCTTGGTTTTATAGGGGCGCCATTAGAAACAGTTGGCCACACATTCTGTGCCACACACCAATTACTATTATACAGTTTTTATATAGTGCCGACATACTACGTAGCGCTGTACTAAGTCCAAAGTCATGTCGTTAGCTGTCACTTGAAAGAGCTCACAATCTAATGTCCCTGCCATAGTCATATGTCTTAATTACAGTCTAAAGTAAATTTTTGGGAAAGCCAATTAACCTAACTGCATGTTTTTAGAATGTGAGAGGACTGATCCATTCTAAGAGTGTCTTCTTGTGAGATTTTGCCTTCTTGTTTGGTAATAAATTCTAACCTAGGCACCATGGAAGGGGGTCCTTGCAATGTAAGCAGACCACCCATTTTAGTAGCAGGTTCTCTTCAAACATTGATTGCTTTAGGGATTTTGATATCGGGTCTTCGGTCACATGACCAAACCAGACTTTTTGCAGTAATTCCAAAATTGCTAAAAAGCATGAAGTATTATAAATACAGTTTACAGGTAGTCCCCGAGTTAAGGACATCCGACATATGGACGACTCCTAGATACAAACGGGGCTTCCCTGCTCCTTGTTCTCCTGGGTTCACATGACTTGCAGAAGAAGTCTTTTGCTGTTCTGCAGCCTCTTGTTACTTTTTTGGACCAAGACAAACTCTGCAGTTGTTTCTTTTTGCATATAAAAGCACAGCTTGCTCCAGAAGTTAATGAATGTCTAGGCTTCATAAAGTTTGTTTGTGATTAACTCACATTGAGGATTCTATACAGTAACTGACACCACGCTGCCTATTAATATGTTAAGACAGACATCTGTCCTAATTCCATTTATTAAAATAATGTACCTGTTCGGACTTGCATACTAATTCAATTTAAGAACAAACCTACAGTCCCTATCCCGTATGTAACCCGAGGACTACCTGTACACTGTTGTTTTTTGTTTTTACCTTTTTATGATTTTTTTTGCATCTTCCTGATCCTTTATAGCCACTTCCGGGCTATATTCCAGTACTCCAGCATTAGCCACACGTCATTGCTCCGGACAGGTTTCCGGATACTAACGGCGGGCTATGGCTGTGCAATGTGCATTACAAGGCTGCTTCTAGTCACTAACATGGGCATGTGTGACATGGCAACAACAATAGAGAGACATTGGCCACACTGAAAGGTGACCTGTCTCAAAAACAATTTGAATGGGAGGACTGCCGGGTGATAAAAAGCTTAAAGGGCCTAGGCTATGGTAGGGACATTAGATTGCAAGCTCCCTTGAAGGACAGTTAGGAATATGCCTATGGACTCTATATAAATGCATGTGTTGGTTCTACATAAATACATAATATATTGTAGATATGACTAATTAGCATGCCATTCCTATTTTGCATATTCGATTATTGGGATGATTGGGGTTAAGGTGCAGTTTTTTGGTTGTGCTGACAATTCTGGCAGAAAGGACAATCATTCAGTTTTGTGTCTAGAGCTCTGCAGCGCCACTTGCTGGTAGATTGTGTTACTGCATGAGGGTTCGATTTATGGAGCATTGAAATTAGTATTACACTGCTTTATTTTATTTCCATTGAAATGTTTCTACTGACAATTTACTTTTTTTCACAAAGATGTCCTGAGAATATTCCCTCTGCACTTTTCTGCAGCATAGTTTCCTATTTTTATTTGCGGAGAAGTTTGGGATAATACCAGAGTACACCTGCCATGATCTGTTTATGTAAATGGTAGTATACAATTGTCCTCTTTGCTGCATTTAGCCTATTTTTGCTTTATTTTCCCTTCCTTGTATGTGTGAACTGTAGAAAGGTTTAGCAAACTCAAATGCATTGATATAAAAATGAACTTTTCTGCAGATTTATTTTGACAAATCGGTTATCCTGCATTGGGATACATTGGTCAGTCTGTATGCCATGTAGATAGCTGACATTTCTATGGGCTTTGCTTGTATAGCAGCTTTTCTTAGCCTTTTTAATATGAGGAAACACCGCAAAATAACGTTCAGGTCTTGGGGAACCCCTTCTATAATTACTATAACCACAGCTCACAGTATATTGGTGCGATGGTCAGTGGTCAGAATTCCTGGCCAGTGGGAAGAATGTCACCCCTACAGATAGCAAAAAAGATCATTGGGGTCACCTAAACTGACCTGAGAGGTGCAGACTGCTCAAGGAGCCCCCAGCAACCTATTCATATTTTGGAACAGAAGCCTACTCTGCCTTTGCTATGTATATTATGAGGGTATGGATGCAGAAATTATGGGGTCCTGGGTAAGCAGTAAAAATGCAAAACAATCTCAAAAGTTGAAATTAATCAACTCCAGCTTTGCTCCTGCAGCAATAGAGTAATTATAAAACCGGCCCCTACATGAGCTTAAAGCTTTCATTCAATTCTTTAATGCCAGGAGAGACCTTGTATAAGCTCACCCAGGACTCCCCGCCCATGCCCACATGATGTCCCTGCTGCCTGAACAGCCAATAGCAAAGTTTCATTGCGGTCACATGTTCACCTATACCTAAAAGTACTGATCTCTTTCTGCAGTGAATGGAGCTTTGTAGGAACAGGGTGAATGTGTGGAACCCTGACGTCAATAATGTGTTAAAATCCATCTGCTCACACCAATACCCAAATTGCATGTTTGCAACCCAATATCACATGATATTTGCAGGAATTCCAGTTTAGCAACACACAAGCAAACCTGCTACAAACTGCCATTTCTAATCAGCCTGACAAAAATGTAGAGGTGTGAATTTTGGAAGTTCCTGTTACTTTTACAGTAATGTGCTGATTTTTAATGGTGGTCGAGTTCTCTCTATTTACACAAGGAAACTTTATCTGTTCTATGCTTTTTTGGTTAATGTGCACCTAGGGAGATTTATGAATTGGCCGGCTTTTATCAATTGGAATTGGGTGTCATTCATGCACTGGGCTGAATGTAACGTCTTCATTCGGCTTCCTGTGTAAACAGTCACTGATGTGACTTGGTGCCCTAGAGAGGCCTGGTCATGTGACTGTGGCATTGGCTTGTACACGTGCAGCGGAGAGGCGGGGGAGGCGATGGAGAATACAGTGTACTTATCCCATTTACTGGCCACAGGCTCTTTCTTCATCTCCACTCTTCCTGGGATGCATCGCGCCCGCTCTGTATTTTTCCACAAGAACTTTAGTAAAAATGGGTAATGATGTCAACTAAACCCTGCTAAATCCAAACTGTCAGATGTGGACGCCTGCTATTAAAGGGAAGGGGCAGTCACATGTGACCATAACAATTAACTTTCTTCATTAAATGTTTAGGAAAAGGAATTGTAGTTTTTTTTTTTTTTTTCAAATCTCCAGATTAATTACTTACTTCCAACTCCTTTAGAGAACAGAGATTGCGAGAAACTTTTTGTATGTGGGACAGTGTATATATATTATATATATGACAATACATGTATAAAAACCTTTTAATAATAACATAACCAGCCCAGGAAACAGCATAGGAAGCATGGAAGGCTATCAAGACGGGACAAACCACAACCAGACCCAAACGGAGGGTCTCTAAAAAGACCGCAAAAATAGGCAGATAGACTTTTGTCCAGCACAAACAGCATTGGAACCACTGCAAAGATTTATTTTTATATATATATATATATATATTTATTTATTAATAATAAAGATATTGGTAATGAATATTATTGATATTGTATAATATAATGATATATAGTTTCCAATTATAGGATTTATTAATAATAAAGCTTAATACACATATATGCGTTCTCATAATATATTTTTTATATATATATCAAGTAAGTAAAATATATCAAAAGATTGCATAGGAACTTGTAAAAAAAGAAGTAATCGCAGAACTTGTATTATTGAGTAACTTACAAATCCAGGTAAAGATGTTGAAATGTAAAAAAGTGGTAACCCATCTCATTGAGTGATAAGAAGTCGCTCCATAAGTGTCTGAAAGCTCGTAGGTCTGGCTGTTTGCCATTTATCTTGTTGTAATAGCCTTCCATGTTTCTTATGCTGATTCCTGATCAGGTTTAAAGAGGAACTAAACTCAAAAAAGGCCAAAACAAAAAAAAAAAACACTTACCTTCAATCCCGGGGCGCAGTCGATCGGTCCGGAGGTCTCTTCCATTGGGTCCTGCGTCATCCCGGTATCCGTCTTTGGGCCAACTTCTCCTCTTCTTCCAGGTTCTTCTTACTACCTCACCCGACCCAGGCTCGAGATCGGGTGACTTACGGTAGTTGGGGAAAAAAACTTGCTGATCTCACTGTGCATGTATGGGGTCGGCTTTTTTTTCCTTTTCCTCCTTTGACAAAAGGGCTCCTAGGCACATGCAGAAAGAGCACCCAAGAGCCTCCCGGGATGTGTGATGGTATCCTGGGAGGCTTTGCGCGCCCATTCATTTTTGAATTCCTAGGCTATTCCTATCGAAAACTAGAGGGCGGTGCTGCACCCCCTTAATTTTTTTTTAAACAAAAAGGGTGTTATAAAAAAACCAAACTCACAGAATTTTTACTTAACATAAAAGGGTTGTCTACCCTTTTATGTAAAGTGACATTTTTGGGTTTAGGTACGCTTTAAGTTGCATCATTTCAACTTTGGGATATGTGGATACCTTCTTTTTTGATTTCCTATTGTCGTTGTATGTATATGATATGTTAAAATATTAATTGTTCAATTGTTTATATGATTCCCTGATAAAGCAGATTGTATCTTCTAAACGCGTCGGAATGTACAAAAGTTCTATCAAATTCTTTTTGAGGCTGGTATAGTCCAGTAACTAGTGTTACCTGTATGCTCAGTTGTAAACTGTCCACTGAAATTGAAACAATTGTAACATGGAGGCTTTCTTTTAGCCTGTCTTGTGCAAATGTTTTTTTTTTTTTAAAGATGTTAATAATAAAAGGTTTTTTATATATGTATTTTATATGTCCCATATTCTTGCAATATTCATGTTTGTTACATAGGTTGAAAAAAAGACATAAGTCCATCAAATCCAACCACTAGGGAAATAAATATATCCCAGATATAAACCCTATGGACATAGTTTGTCCATAGGAGGGCAAAAAAAAATCCCCTGGTACAATTTGCTCCAACAGGCGAAAATATCTCCTTCCTGATCCCGGGAAGCAATCCGGATGTTCCCTGGATCAGCAGTCTCTGTTATCTTTACTTTAAAGCAGGGGTGTCAAACTCAAATACACAGTGGGCCAAAATTAAAACCTTAGACAAAGTCGCGGGCCAAACTTGAAAGTGAAATAGCACCGCTACTACAATTCCCTGCATCAAGAAAACAGTCCAATAGGCAGAGAGGCCGCTGGTCTATAGATCCGAGTGATGCCCCTACTACACTTCCCGGCATTACTTGCGTTTATAAAACAGTCCAATGCGAAGCCACGTATAGGCAGAGAGCCCGCTGGTCTATAGACGTGAGGGATGCTGGGAATTGTAGTAGCGGCGCTATTTAAATGCAGTGGCAGGCCAGCTGCAATTCATAGTTAGGATTCCTTTAGGGGCCAGATTTGGCCCTCAGGCCAGAGTTTGACACCCCTGTTTCAAAGCTTTTATCCCAGTTATAGCAGTTATATTCTATATATAGCAGTTATATTCTTTTTATCCCAGTTATATAAGCAGTTATATTCTTTGCTTCATAATCCAATCTATGGAACTTACTTTTTTTTTTTTGCTTTTCAGTGTTGCTGATTACTCCTGGCCTCTTCCAGCCACTTCCTGTCTACATGCGCACTCTCCATCATCGGCTGCACGTCATTGTGGATTCCATGGTAGATCGTGGCCGTACAATGTGTCTTGGTACTTCGGCTTGTAGTCTCCACCAAGATCACACATGACGGTGATAACCTAGAAGTACAAATAGGAGAAGTTGTTCCCCCATAATCACGTACCTTCATGGCAGGATCACTGGGTGTTTTTTTTTTAATAAAAGCTGCAGGTTTGATGGATGAGTAGTACATAGTCATGTCACTAGCTGTCCATCACAATATAATGTCCCTACCATAGTCATAAGTCATTATTACAGTCTAAGGTCAATTTTAGGGGGAAGCCAATTACCTTACTGCATGTTTTTTGAAAGTGTGGGAAGAAAACCCATGCAAACATAGGGAGAACCTGCAAACTCCATGCAGATAGTGTCCTGGCTAAGATTCGAACATGGGACCTAGCACTGCAAAGGCCAGAGTGCTAACCTCTGATGCACAGTGCTATACCCATCCCTTAAAATATAAATAAATCAGAAATTAGTCACAAAAAATAGCCACATAGGATAGAAATCTATTTTGCGTGCACTGAATTCCTTGCCACTTTGTAAAGTTAGCAGTATTATTACCACTTTGCTGCACATAGCCTGAGCAGAGCTGTGGGAGGGGCCAACAACTCCACACAATACAGGCTGCCTGCAGAAAAGTACAGGAGGGGGCGGGTACAAGACCAAGCACCCTGCATGAGGTGAAGGAGTATCAGTGATTGGTCTTGATTCATACATTCCTATCACAGACATAGTTTGGTTGGGAAGCTCCTCCTTACAGGAAAACTCTTATATTAGAAAACTGCACAGTTCTAGAAGAAATACACAAAGCACACCAAGATTCATGTAAGCGTTCAGCTGTAACAATCTTTTCATAGCATTTAAATGTTAAGGCTCATATAGCGGTGTTATCCCCAGCAGGGTGGGAAGAAGCTTTAGGCGGGGGGTGGTCCCTGTATTGTGACAGCCAGTTGGTTGCTGAAAAGTGCCAGGTGGTGCGCCCGGCTAAAAGAGCCTGGGGAGAACACTGTATAGGTATTTGTTGCAAGTCTGCTTTATCTGTTTTACAATTCCTGTCAGGACCATAGCCTTTCAGCACCAAGCAATCCTCTGCCCACATAACCCAACCCTCCTGGTCAATATCCCTAACATAAACTGACATGTGAAAAGTATTTTTCCTTTTATTAAAATAGTATCTGGGGATCCTGCCATGAACGACCTTGCTCGGACACTTCCTATTATAGAATGATAACTTTGTGTCTTTTATTGATGAAGACAACAACACACATTGCACAGATATGGCTCACTGTTGTCACCATCAGTGCCCTGAAAAATGCCATGCAGCCATCACCAGAGGGCACGTTGACAGGAGACGACTGCAAAGAGGCTGCAGGATGTCGGCAATACTGAGACACAACACAGGGATAGAACAAAGGTGACATTTTTTTTTAAATAGTTTGATGCACAAAATGTCATTCTGTTATGATTTTTGTTATTTTCTTTAAAGGAAAATAAAGTGTACATGTAGCCCCAATTTTTTATTTTTTTCTGTTTAGATAGAATGGGAAAAAGTCTCCTCTCTACGGGAAGAGTTTTGTCTTTGGGACACAAATTAAAAAATGTTATTAGCTCATGAGTGAAGGGAGGAGGGAGATACGAGGGAAGACCAAATATAAGCAGATTAAACTTCAGATTTAACATTTACCAAGGGTAATTTTTGACACGACTTTCACATTTTTACCAGCTTGCTCTTCCAAGACTTTGAATGTTATATGAAATATAGAGAATTGTAAAGGCTCCCTCTAGTGGTCACTATTGGAGAATGTTTTGCAATGAGCAATGTAGTGGATGTGTTCCTTCAGCTTTAGAGAGCTGGCAATGTGCAGCCAGGGCAGCTATCATTGGGGGGACAAGGGGTATTTCTGTACCAGATAATACACCCTAGTATTTTCCCCAGAAATTTTTTTAAGCTGGGTGGAAAGGAGCTGTAGGTGGGTGGCTGCCCCTGTATTGTGACCAAACTCTTCAATAACCGCTCAAAAGCAGGCAGGTGGTTACAGAAAAGTGCCAGGTGGTGCACCTATCTAAAAGATTTTGTGCACCTGCACAAAATGATATCCTTCCATGTTCATGAGAGTACCGTATCATAAACCTATGACCCAACTGCACGTCTGGCACTGCATTTCCCAGTTATTACTAAAGCTGTATTTACATTGGAATCAAGCAGAGGCTGAGGGTGACCTCGCCATTGCTTGGGTGCGTCATAAGTATAGGACAACACTTTTTTTTTGTATTGCAATGAATGACTTTACATTGTTACCCATGGAACAGTATGCGCGGCAGTGCGTCATGACCGGTCATGCTTATCCGGCTGTAATATATGTAGAGGGTTTTATGGCCGGATTGTTCACCAATGCACACCTATGCATTCAACCTGGAATATTTGTAAAATTGTATGTAGGTGGCAGCCCCTATATTGTGGCCCAACTCAGTAACTACCCAAAAACAGCCGGGTGGCTTCTGAAAAGTGCCAGGTTGTACGCCCAGCTAAAAGGGGCCGGGGAGAACACTGCACAACTGTGATTGTTGCAGTTGGAACATGGAGAGTAATTGCTTCTGGCTTTATCAAATTGTAATTTTTTTTTGTGGAACCATAAGGTGTTTGAACAATATATATATTATTATATATATTTATTTATTATATATTTTATTATAGTTTTGTACACAAGCATTGCCTTTGCCTATCTTGGATTTGGGGTGCTCTGTAATGCAATGTGACGCGTATTCAGTTGTTAGTGGATGGACAGCTCAAGCAAAGGAGTTTTATTCTTGCTTGTGCATCTGAGAATGTAGAAAGTATTTTTTTTTGTATTATTTAGTAGGTAAGCAACAATTGACCAGCGACTTAGAGCTTACGCATGACTTTACTTCCGGTCTTGAAGGCTAAATGGAAAGAATGCCAAGTATATTATTCTTTGGAGGCGTGCATTATTATTATTACACATTTATAAAGCACCAACATATTACGCTGCGCTGTACAAAGTCCATAGTTATGTCACTAGCTGTCCCTCAAAGGGGCTCACAATCTAATGTCCCTACCAAAGTCATATATCTTTATTACAGGCTAAGGTCAATTTTGGGGGTAAACCAATTAACCTAACTGCATGTTTTTGGAATATGGAGGGAAACCCGAGTACCCTTCAAACTCCATGCAGATAGTTTCCTGGGCGAGATTTGAACCAGGACGCTATCCATGATCAAGATAGATATCCTTATTTTTTATTGTAGTTGACACCCTTTTTTTTTTTTAAGTTGGGTAGGAAAGAAGCTGTAGTCGGGTGGTAGCTCCTGTATTGTGAGCCAACTTTTCAGTAACCATTCAAAACAGCTGGGTGGCTACTGAAAAGTGCTGGGGCTGGCGCCTCGGTAAAAGTGGCGGGGGAGAACACTGACACCAATGTGTTGGTTTGCTCTAAAATTAAAGGATGGCTTGCATTTTTTGTGCAGAGCTTGTTGAAATGGATTTTAGAACTTGGGAAAACTATAGAAGTCCAAAAAGGGAAAAAAAAAAAAAAGAATATTAAAGCATAAGTTAACCCAAAACAATAAAATGGCACCTTCAAATTCCACAAATCAGTCGATGCGTCGGGAGGTTTCTACCATCGTGTCCCGCGTGGTCTTGGTATCAGTCTTGGACCCGCACTGAGGGAGCGCCAGGCGCCGCCATCTTCTCCTCTCTTCTTTTCTGTTCTTCTTACATCTATGGCTGACGTAGATTGGAAAAAAACTTGCCGATCTCACTGCGCATGCAGTGAGAAGCCTTTCCAATTTTTTTGGAAAGGCTTCTTCTGCGCATGCCCAAGATACAGAAGGAGCAGCCAAGCGCTGCACTCCCATTCATTCTTAATCGCCTAAGGGTGTTGCAAAAAAAAAAAAAACAAACAAAATTTTTAGGTACGCTGAGTTTACGTACGCTTTAAGAATTAGGAATGTTACAACTGGTGGTAAAACCGTATATATGTGTATGAGCTCTATGACAGACAGGTGTGTACCTTTGAGTGACTGGATTTAAAGGGCTCCCCAACCACCCCAAAGCCCTGCTTATCATTGACACAAATTGGAGCAGTTGGAGTGCCATTTTCTATAGGCATTTGGTTGCGGTTCTGTTTTGGAGCCGATCCACTCACGGCGGCCCGCCATTTGAATCGCCATTCCTATAGACTTTCAACCTTTTCAGCAAACTAAAATAAATGCTAAAAAGCTCTACTGAACGCCTAGCAGTTGGAAACGGTGCCCGGGATCATTTAACCAAACTTACCGATAGACCTAAAGTAACCAAAAAATTGAAAAATGGTTGTTTCTTGGCAGTTTTTGTTCATATTGTGTAAGCTGGAATTCCCATTTGAGTTTTATTGGAGGAAAACACAACGGGTCTTTAGGATGAAAATGTCTCTGATGGTGACGGGGTAAAGCATTTTTAAGGAATTGATCGTCTCTTTCTAATATTTCTCTACTTTTATAGGTGATTATTTCCTTTTCATTGCCATTCCTTCAGTAAGGTTCTACTTTGCTGCACAGCAGTATTCTGCTTTGCACGTCCCGCTTGCCAGCGAACAATCCAGTCTCCACAATTTCCTAGTCATCTCTCCTAGCAGAAGGAAAAAAAATCGTGTTCTCTGCAGAATAGAGGGTGCTGAGAGAAAGGAGAATCCTGCCCTGACAACAGAAGCAAGCATCACGCCTGGCGCTGATTGGAGGGCAGCAGCCTATGAGGACAGCTGGCTTCTTTCTGCAGTTTTGCACAGGTGCAAAATAAGTCCCTGATTTATCAATGAAATATTCGCCATGTTCCCTGTAAAGCTAAGCTGTAATAAAACCTTGAATTGTCCCCTTATGGAGCTATAGACATGTTAGGAAGGGAGGTGGGCTGCAAAGGGGAGAATGAAGTGTTCCCCCTCTTCTTTCCTTCTCTTTCGTGCCTCCATTTTTCTTTCTGCCTCCCATCTTTCACTGATTCCTTCCACCCTCTTTCCTTTTCTTTCTCTCTCACTCTCTCTCTGCGTCTCTCTCTTTTTCTCTCTCTGCGTCTCTCTCTCTCTCTGCGTCTCTCTCTCTCTCTGCGTCTCTCTCTCTCTCTCTGCGTCTCTCTCTCTCTCTGCGTCTCTCTCTCTCTCTGCGTCTCTCTCGCGCTCTCTGCGTCTCTCGCTCTCCCTCGCTCTC
>NC_092866.1:60356286-60440472 GCF_032062135.1 Pyxicephalus adspersus | reverse complement strand
CTCTCCCTCTCTTTCTCTGTGTCTCTCCTCCTGTTTTGCACTGTTAAAAGTAATTTTTTTGCTTTCTCTTTTATAGTCCCTATTAATTTTGCACACTTTGTCATTTGCATGCTTGCTTTATTGTTAGCTCTTTCTTGCTCTCTTTTTTTTTTTTTTTTACATGCATGCTCTCTTGCTTCCTCTTTCACGTGTTTGCTTTCATTCTCCTTTGCTTCCTCTTTCTTTTATTATACACCCTTATTTTTTTTTCTCTCTTCCATAGTTTCTCTTGCTCAGCCACTTCTTGCATCCTTTTTTTTTTTTTGCACGCTCTTTTGGTCATTTACACGCTTATTCGTTTGTTAGTTCTTTCTTGCACTCTTTTACTCTTTTTACTTTCTTTGTGTCTTTTGCTCTCTCGCTTCCTATTTTTTTATTCTCAATGCACTCTCTTTCTTGTTCACACTCTTTGCTTACTATCACTCTCATCTTTTTTACTTTTTTAGGCTGAAAGTGTTGATGGTCTGTGACAAGCCACAATGCACCAGTGGCATCAAGTTTTCCAACACTTCTTTCCCCCTTTTTCTACTTTTTTTCTAGCATTTCTGCAAACTTTATTTCAGTTTTATTCCTATATCTGTTCCCAGATATTCACAATTTGTTTTTCATATGGACTAGAAAGATTGCAGAAGAAGGATGCATTCAATGCAAAGTTTGGCAACCCTCAAGCTATGGATACTTGTCTGTTTATCTCAGAGATGACTCTCTATTTAGCAATGGGAATATACCTCTCGATTTGGACTGCAGAGTTTTGTTCGCAAATGTGTGCAGATTTTTCAAAGATACTTTTTATTGAAGAAGAATGACATGCATATACAACAGTATGCAATCAACACAATTAACAATACAGAGCAGGGCTAGCTGTAGCCCTGTTTAATCGTTAGTGAATAGGCAGCCAGTTCCGAACTCACTATTTTCACTTTACATAAAAGGGTAGACAACCCTTTTATGTAAGGTAAAAATTCTGTTTTTGTTTTTTTAAGTGCACCACCCTTTTAAAAAAAAAAGTGCAGCACCACCTCCTAATTTTTGATCGCCTAGGCTTTTGGGAGCGCAAAGCCCCCTGGGATACCTACGTCACGCATCCCCGGAGGCCTTTGGGTGCTCCTTCTGCCAAAAGGGAAAAAAATTTCCGATCTCACTCATGCGGCAAGTTTTTTTCCCATCTACGTCACCCGACATGGTGCCTGGGTTGGGTGACGTAGGAAGAAGAACCAGGAAGAAGAGGCAAAGATGGGGGTGCCCGAAGCGCTGACCCAAAGACGGGATGCCAGGACGACGTGGGACCCAATGGAAGAGAACTCCGGAGCGATCGTCTGCCTTGTGGGATTTAAGGTAAGTGCATTTATTTTGTTTTGGGGCCTTTTGAGTTTAGTTCCTCTTTAGGAAAAAAGGAAGAAGAGGAGAGAGAATAAAAAAAAAACACATTGCACATTTTTTAAAATTGTTATTCAGCTAGAAGGAAATGGGACCTGGAGTACCATAAAAATCCAACAGAAATGTGGTATAAGGCATACCATTTATCCCCCATTGATTCTGAGTTTGTTTCTGCTTAGCGCCGGCCTAAAGCAGATCTAAAACCCAAGAAGGTAACATTGTGAAAGCAATTGGGTATAACGTAGAATAACCTTTTATCCGCCCTTTATTATTAAGTAAGCCTACACTGGCCATCTTTCTTTTGTGGACTCCTAGACTTGGTGCATGAGCTATGAATGCTATAGAATGACCTCTCATAATACTCTCCTGCAGTATCCCATATAAGTTATTTTGTTACAAATGTAGCCATTCGATCTTGCATCACTTTTGACCCTTTTTTTGCAACATGAAACGTTGTATTTAATCACTATAGTGTACTGTACTTGCAAACCTTTGTGCTCCAACTAAGCAAGCTGCTTCTCTCTGAGCCATGTCTTTTTTTTTATATATTCTTCGTTTCACAGCCCCCTCCCTCTTCTCATTGCAAATCCTATCTGGAGAGCAGTGCCAGAGAGAGAGAGAGCGTGTTTGTATTCCAGTGGTGTAGCACAGCCAGACAGGTCTGAAACAGAGTGTTTTATTTTTAGAATCTCCGTTGCCATTTTTATCCTGTAAAAATATTCATCAGTGTCTGTGTGACAGGTCATCCGTTTTCATAAATATTCTATAGTTCTACTCACTGCCATTGTATGAACCAGTGTGTCCAATGCACCTCTCTCCTTTTACCCCTCTACCTCAGAGGGGGCTTCAGGGGGGATTAATTTATGTCTTGTAGGTTTTCAGTGCAAATATGTAACGTCACACGGTTTTCTCGGTCGGTCGTACGTAACTGCTGACGGCAGGAGTGAACTATTCGGAAATAAAAGGCTTAGGGCTCATTGAGAATTGAGGTAATGAGAGTAATTTTCCACTGCAATATTGTCCTCCTTACGAAAATGTTAATGCTCGTGACAATTGAAAAGCTACAGTATTCACATGATAATTTTTTTTTCTTTATGATCGCAGAGCCTGAGTTTGAAAGTAACTTGGCCTAAAATGGGACATTTTTTGGGGTTATACTGTACAAATGAAATTTTTCTTCTTATTTCCATCACAAAATAGAAAAAATGTTGCATCTGGGTAGTATAAGGATCACTTTGGGTGAGGCAAAAGACACTTCAGAAACAAATCGGTGGGTTGACATTTTGTCTATACATTTGTAGCTATTTTAGGCAAGGTCCTATGGCAGCCAAGACAAGAATGTCAAAGTTCTCTAATTTGGTGCTGCAAACACTATTATTATTCAGGCTGGCAACGGGTTAGGGATGTGGGTTCCGCTTTCTAATGCCAGTGAACCTCTGCCACAGATGGAAGATGCCACTGGTAGCCCCATAGAGAATGCATGGAGTGGTACAGTAGAGCTCTCTGCCACCTGCTGTCAAATCTGCAGGTGGTAAGAATGGCTGAGCGGCTGGCAGGGTGCCGGGAGCCGCACTGGATCACTTGATCCCTAGGTAGGTCTGAACCTAGTCTAGACCTGAACCAGGTCTAAATTCTGCACTATAGGGAAGATGCTACAGGTAGCTCCATAGAGAACGAATGAGGGTGGTCATCTGCTGTCAAATCTGCAGGTTGCCAGCTGGCGCGAGCCGTGCAGGATTACATGATCAACCTTGGCTACTGTGGTGGGTGACATGGCTGAGAAAAGAGCTTAACCTAATGCCTCTCTGCATTACCCAATCACTTCCCGCATCATGAAGGACTAAGTTGTCAAACTAATTTCTCCTGCAGCTTTCCTTGTGTAACTAGCTGCACCCACTCCACTGCCAGAGCCGCATTTACCCCTGTGTAAACTGCAGGACCAAGCTGTCAATTTGACAGCCGGTGTCCTGCTCTGCAATTATGTTTTTGGTTTCTGTTACCCTGCAAGGCTCAATGCTGCTTAGTAGTAAACTGCTGAAGTAAATTTCTAGAAATCTGCATTCAGAATTTAGTGATCGTTGAGTTGGACCACACTCCCAGAACCACCCCTAAATACCACCATGTGGTTCCCACTTATAACTAAGTTTTTAAACCCCAGCAAATAGATTTTCACAATTAGCTCTGGGATACTTGTTGGTATTCTGCCCCGAAATGGGTGGTTGCCCCTGTATGTGACCTAACTTTTCAGTAGCCACCCTAAAACAGCTGGGGTGATGCACCCAACTAAAAGGGGGTGGGGAGAACACTGCCTGTTATGCAGGGATAGCTGAAACAGTTGGTATTAAAGATGTATTTTGTTGTTCCTCAGTTTATCTTTGTAAAGTTTAGAACCTGTGTTTACCCCATATTAATGAGAACTGAGAAGTTATGTTATTATGCGGTAGACTTTGACAAAGTTTTTCCAAGCTCTTCAAAAGCTTGGAGTCTTTGTTAAAGTCTTTAAAGCACCCTTCTGTTCCAGTTTGGGGATGTATTTATTATTTGTATGCAGTATTTATATAGCTCCAACATATGCAGCACTGTACATTAAATAGGGATAGACAGACAGAAACAGATATACTAAACCCAGCGAATGCTCACCTGTCTTTGTTCCTTAGCATTCGTCGCCTTCCTTCTCTTCTCTCCCTCTTTTCTTCTCTCCCTTTTCTCCTTCTTTTTCTCATTCCAATCTTTGACCATCTTGATTGCCCGGAATAACTTAATTACAGTACAGGGGCGAGGTGCTAATTCAGTCCCAGCATCCCCCAGAAAAAGCCAGGATATGGATTTGACAGCTCGGACAGCGATCAGCAAAACTTTATTTCCACTTTAAAGTGATTTCCAACACTCCCATTATCATCCGCGTTCAATGACCCCATACTGGAACTTGATGAAAACACGTATTTGGAAAGAGCTTGCTGTACATATTGCTGAAGCCTTTTGTACAAGGCCCTAAGCTGCGTACACACTTCCAATAATTATCGTTAGTAACAACCACCGATTGGCCGAAAACCGTTAACAAAAAAGGTGACCAACGACGCCGACGAACGAGGATTGTCGTTGGAAATGAACGACCGTCACAGCGGATCTGATTGGCCGACGATCGTTCACTATCGTGCGTACGGTCGTTCAGTGATCGTGCTTGTTTCTGCAATACACTTTCCTCTTTACGTGTCACTCCCTGCATCGTTCAAACGATTCTATCTAGCGTGTGTACACTATTGGTGGATTATATTTGAAAGATCGTATCGTTACAGCATGTACAGAATTGTGCACAATACGATTGTTCAATTATAATCTTGCATAACCGTTGATCGGTTGTAATCGTTCATTTTCTAACGATAATTATTGAAAATGTGTACCTAGCTTTACAATGTCACCAAAGTTCAGATACAGGATTTAACTGGGGCCATATTGGAAAAATTGGATACATTTAGAGGGTTTTGTCTCCTACATACTGCTCCGGCATGGGGTAGCAATCTCACCTTGCAGGGTCCTCTATCTGAGTTCACTTTTTTTGTTATTGCCACGTCTGTGTGTTTTTTTTCCTTCATTCTAAACATCTACTGGTGGATGTTTTAGCTTCCCTCCAATATGCTTTAGACAGTGACATTAGATTGTAAGCTCCTTTGTGGACAGAGACTAATGTTAATGGTTCAAGGCTCCTCTTAAAGCACATCGTAATACATCAGCATTAAACCCCATGCATTTCTGCATTGAGCAGTAGTTCAGCAGATCGTATGCGTGCTGTCCTAAAAGTAGGCCTATTGCTAAATAACTCCAGGTCCTCCTGAACACCCTACATCCCTGTAAATAATAAAAGAAGCCTTGGGTCAGCTACTACAAACCATGACCGCCTTTCTCTACCTTTTTGTGGGGGAACCCTTGAAATAACTTTCAGGTCTTTAGGGAACCCTGGCTATAATAATATCCATTTGCAATGCTGGCCATTGGAAAGAATGTCACCCTTACAGATCATTGGTGACCTGAGAGGCCTAAATTGTTGAAGGAACTCCTAGCAACCTCTGGAGGAACCCTGGTTGAGAAACGCTCATCCAGACTTTGTTCAGGTCATCCCAACTAAAGTGGAGGACCATAGCTCAGTCAAGGACTTTGATTGTCCTATTCTGCCTGGCTCCATACATAGTTGAATCTTTAATTCCAAAGAAGTATTGTGCTATAGATTTATTTTAAGGACAAGTTTATGTGCATCTGGTATAGGGTCAGAACGCTAGGAGTCATTTAATTTTTTTTAGGCGTGCCGGTTTTCTATGCTGCTGCAATTTTCCCAGCCCTGGCACATTTTGCACCCTGACTCCAATGATCTGATCCAGCACTATACTGTAAGTCACAGGCTGGTAGGTAAATAGATTTCTTGTCTGCCTTTCTGCCGTCTCACCAGCTTCCATTTTCCTCTCTTCCCACCATGTTTATCATTCCTTCAGCTTTTTTTTTTTTTTTTTTTACTTTCATAACGATGCTGGGAGTTGCTCCTGTCTTATTAACTTGCAGCCTGCATACTTCTCATCTTTTGTTCTTTGTTAAATGTGAGCTGGCATCTGTTAGGCTGCGTTAGCATTCAGTCTCGGGGAATTCAGCGCTTTCTATATTCGGCTCTGCTAAGCCTGTGCCCTGTTTGCTTGAATCAATTGGGGCTGCTATTTTTAGCAACAAAGGGGAATTGAAATAGCAATTTTCTTTCTATGTAATGGATCCCCAAGAGGAATACTGATGTAAGTTTTCTGTCATCCCTCTTATGCATGCCCCCCCCTTTTTTTTTGCCTTCCCAAAAGAACTGATAGGAGAGGCATCTGTCACGAGTCTGCAGCAGTATTAATCTTTAATCAATCGAGTGTTTGCTCTATTCAGGTGTTTGGGAAGGAAGGAGGAGGGATAGGGGGTCACAAAATGGGACTAGCTTTGAATTGACAAGTGATCGTGCTTGAGCTGGGCTTTCAGATTTTGGTGGATGAAGGAACAGACAGGGCAGCTAAAAATACCTCTTTTTGCTTGCAGTGTTTTTCTAGTCTATTTTTGATGTTTGATTTAGATAAGGTTGATTGGGTAGTTGCTAAAAATAACTGTTCCCAGAAAGTTGAGGACAAAGAGTGGAAGATATTTTTATCCCACGTCGCCTGGTTTTGCTTCTCCAAACGATCCGCTAGAAGGTGGTCTCGTCTTCGGAGTCTTGCTGAGCGTGTAAAATAGTTGAATGCTAAGGTGACCGACACCTAGTAACAGACAAAATATATCATCAAAATTTAGGCAGCTGCTATTTACCCCCCCCCCCCATAATGATAAATGTAAATGGCACGCTGTGTTAAGAATGTGCTATTAGGTGCAACCCCAGCTGAGAATATCCATGTATCAGGCTAACAGGCAATGCACCGGGTATAATTTCAACCTTAAAGTGGACCCAGATGTTGTCTATGGCAGTAGTTGCCAACCTTTCGGACCTCACGGACCACTAAATTTATCATTTTAAATCTGGCGGTGTGTAATACAAGCGAGTGCGCATGTGCCAGGTCCGGAATCTGGACCGCGCATGCGCGGGGAGTCATGTGTCACTCAAAAAGGGAGGAAACGTCATAATGCCAGAACCTGCCCTCTCTCCCATCACAGGCTCAGACCTGCTTGCTAAACATCCTAGGGGGGCAGTAGTGCAGGGCTGTGGACAGAACAAAAGTTGTGGCTATAGGGAGGACATGATCAGCGGGGTCAGGAGAAGGACCCTGCTGGGCGGAGCACCGGCCAAAGCCGCGGACCACCGGTTGGTGGCTGCTGGTCTATGGGACCTGAAATTGACCATAGACCCTGTGCCCTGCCTCTAGATTGGTGCCGGGAATGCAGAAGGCTGCAGAAGGTATATGTAATGGCAAATTCCAGGAAGGGAATGCCATTGACATTATTTCCATTACAGATCGAGGACAGTGTTTTTTTTTAATTTATAAGCACAATTATCATTTAAAGCAGAACTAAACCCATCAATACTCATCTGTCCCTGTTCTATCGTGGGTACCCATCTTTCTTTCCGTGCCCTGATCTTCAGCCATCCTGATTGGCTGCAACAGGATGACGTAACTCCCTTGCAGGTATATAGAAGTTCATTAAGTCCCGGCACATGCAAGGGAAAGCGTGAATGCTGACTAACCCTAGCATGCACTTGCATGCAATTTGAGAGCTGAATTGCGATCAGGCAGGTAAGGATATATATTGCAGAATGGGCATCTCCTGTCTCTTCTTGCAATAACCACCAGCCATTGCCAATTTTCAAAGAGGGACATTAGTTCCACTTTATAGGAAGTTCCTGGACTCCAGAAAGTTGCCAAAACCCTACAGCATCCATAAAAATGTAGTTTTTGATATGGGTGATTAGATCCTCTGGGTCCAGGCAAACTCAGATTGACTCTATTTGTCCTAGTGACCATTGTCTAAGAGGGAAATTTCTATTTTCTTTTTTTCTTCTTCTTCTGCTCTGTATCTCTTGCACCCCCAGGAAAGGAAGTGAGGAGAAATCTACCAAATGGGAAACCGCAAAAAACTAATTTATCCAAAATAAAAGTTTGGAAAATACACACACTTTCCCCCCGCCAGCATCATAAGTAGAGAATGGGTAGGCATCATAGGTATATACCTTCAAATACTACAAATTATAACATGCTGGGGTTTATAACCCAGAAGCAGAGCATGCTGGGATCTCCAAGCAGAATGTCCGGCACTTCCCTTAACTTGAAGACCATATCTGCAGAATGAAAATCTAGAGACTTCCATCCTTCTCCTATGGTAGAGAAAGGCAAATGGCCTTTTTTTTTACAGATTACATATTCTGTGATCCACTGTTGTCACCAATAGGAAACCCATATTGGGAAATTCCATTCCTGGACTACATGTAGACAGGTAATAACAGAAAACAAGGTGCAAGAGATCGGGAGACCCTGAAATACAGCAAAACACAACAGTATTGTATTTACACAGCAATGACAATTGTTTGATACACACTGTTATAGCAAACTAAATTTTATTCAGTTTCAGTATTCATACTGATGACATGATAAGCCCAGCGATGACATGATATTGAATGTCTGTTGATAAATTCTACAAATTAATCTTGATGATTTAACTCAACTCACCTTTTCTCTTTTCTTTGCAGTTGTGACTGGAGCCACAGATGGAATTGGAAAAGCATACGCAGAGGAGGTGAGCAGTTTATTTTGCTACAACCCATTAAAAGTTAAACTCTAGTCAGACATATACACTGTCATTCCATCCAGTGATATATGGGTGTAAAAAAAAATTGTTAAACAGAGAACTAGCATGAAAATCCAAATCTGTCCTGATAGCTACTCCTCTTTTTCCTTACACAAGAGCAGAGCCACTGAACTTTGCTGTCTGTCTAGTTAAAACATGTTTGTAGTAGAATGGTAAGCTGAGGATGGATGCCGACCAAATTACCGAGGCTTCAGAAAGTTGTTAGACCCCCTTCACTTTTTTCAATTTTGTTATGTTGCAGCCTGACGGTATATTTGTTTATTTATTGTTTCCTAATAATCTACAGAATCTTAGACAATTTTTTTATTATTTTATTAAAAAATAAAAACTGAAATAAACCCTTAAGTTAGTTGAAGCACCTTTTGGCAGCAAATACAGCCTGGAATCTTTTTGAGTGATGATTGAACAAACTTTGCACACCTGGATAGGGGCATTTTCCGCTGTTATTCAGATTGTGCCAAGCTCAGTCAGGTTGGATGGGGACCGTCGGTTGAGGGCCATTATCAGGTCTTCCTGAAGATTTTCAATAAGGTTCTCTTTAAGGCTCTGGCTGGGCCACTCTGAAGACACTGTATATTTTATAACTATAGTAGAAACGAGTGAGGTTAGGTTAGCTGCCCGGAGATTCAAAATAAGGTCCTGATCTGTAGAATCCCTTCCTCTTCCACAAAAATTAGACAAAGGACAAAAGATTAATGGGTAGTATTTTTTTAAAGCATCTCTGCACCCAATCCTTCCCTATAGGATCTCTGCACCCGATCCTTTCCTTTAGGATCTCTGCACCCAATCCTTTCCTTTAGGATCTCTGCACCCGATCCTTCCCTAAAGGATCTCTGCACCCGATCCTTCCCTATAGGGTCTCTGCACTCGATCCTTTCCTATAGGATCTCTGCACCTGATCCTTCCCTATGGGATCTCCGCACCCGATCCTTCCCTATAGGATCTCTACACCTGATCCTTTCCTATAGGATCTCTACACCCGTTCTTTCCCCATAGGATATCTGCACCCGATCTTTCATTTACCCTCCCTTGTCATCATGATAGAGGTGAGGGGTTTTCTCCCTCATCTCAGAACTGTCCAACTCTAGCTTGTGAGCTTTTGATTGGTTATGATGAGTAATATTCCATAATTATTCATTCAAGAGGTGGTTGAAAAGCACCGCAGGTCTTCAGGTACAGCTTACTGTCCAGCAAGGAGAACCATGAGCAGCACCATGACACAAAATAATCTCCCCTTGAGTATCTCACACTGCAGATCTAAAGCAATGCAAGGAACGAGGCACAGAAAGAATACTGATAAAAGGGATTCTTGCAGGGTATTTATTTGGCACAAGTAACATTTCTAGATGCTCCCCATGAAATAGCGAATCTTCACTTTTTGATTCCAGGTCCATTTTAAACAATTAACTATCAGGTCTGCTGATTGTAGTTTTGTATCCTAGATGGGAAGCATCAAAGAGGCTGACTAAAGGGCTCAAATTTTGCCTATTGCATTTTACCATTTCTATTAAAATGTTATTCTATACTAAGTCTCTTAATTACTCTAATTTGTATAACTTTTATTCATATAAATAACAAATTATTTTTTTTCTGCAGCTGGCGAAGCGTGGAATTTCTATCGTCCTTATCAGTAGATCGCAGGATAAGCTTGATGAGGTTGCCAGAACCATCCGTGAGTCTGATTCCCCCTTTATTTATTTTTTTTCCCTGTGATACTTTGAAAATGGAAAAGAGAATTTTGTTGCTATCCATCCACTTTTCTTAGGCTATGTACACACGTCAGATGATTATCGTTTGAACAGAGATCGTCCGACGTTGTTCAGGGATCTGTCCTGGCGAATCCACAAACAATCGTAATACAAGTGAAGGGGAGAGAGCGCAGCGGGGTGCCGCTCGCTCACTCTCCCCCTCCTCTTTCCATAGAGCTGAAGGGCGATGTTTGTACAGCGCTCGTTCATACTCATTCCGTCTTTTGTCGTTGGAAAGGATTGTCAAAGATCCTTTCCAATGACAAAAATCGCGTGTATACATAGCCTTAAGGGTGAGCAAATACAGTGACATCCAAAACTAAAAATTTGGATAGACCTGGTGCAATATAATGAACCTACAATGTCAAAAGGGAAAAAAAAATGCTCATAAACATCCAGAGAAATGTCACATGACAGTTGGCCTAGGATAAAGGATCCTAGATTTTCGACCCTCTGTGGCCAAGATTGGGGATTTTTTCAGGAAGAGCCCTTTCTCTGGGTTTATGAAGGAGAGCGCAGAGGCTGAGTTCTACGTGCAAGCATTAGCAACCTGAACAACAGCAACCAAGAAGGCAGCAGCGTCCACTTCCTGGTGAATTTGTCAGGTAGAATGTTTTAGGGTATTTCACCCCTTTGCCAAGCAACACTTGGCTTTCAGAAATGATTGCTGATCATTCCTGACAGCTGCGGCAAGGCTGAGCTGATCTAATGCTGCCTGCTGCGTAGCTGGGACTAATAAATACTCTGTCCTTTGCAACCTGAACAAAAGCGATCCCTTCTTGTTATTATTTGTTGTTATGTTATGTCCATTCCTTATGGCAAGCCACTGGCAATGCTATTTCCAATTTTCATTGCCAACAGGATATGGGAAATGGTTATGCTTGAGTTTTGTTACCAACTAATTTCTGCTTTGCAATGAACCCCTTTATACAAGAAACTGTAACCATAGGCCAGTGATACTAAAACTTTGGGATCTGCACTAGCACTAAACTACAGATGTGTAGGCATCACCATCCTAAAGCTGAGCTGTAGGCTGATATAAATGATACTAATTAAGGCAGCTCTATATTTATTAATACATAATAAAGGTATGCAAAAGGTGCAAATACTTGATATTCACTCGGGTTGGCCCTGTACAACAAAGCTTGGACTATGAAAAGAACATGCAACACAAGGAGGCAGTTGTGTTTCATTGCATATGTGCAAACAAAGATTCTGATGAAAGTAAAAAGGGCAACAGAGATGAGCTCATTAGTCTTCTGCTTCTCCTTTTGCTGTCCAGTCATAGACCAGGGAAGGGACAGTTGAAAAATCAGGTCTGTTATGCTGCTGGCATAGCATGGCTGCAAAGATGAGCAGCTTTAGGGCATCAATCTAAGAAAGAGGAGGAAGTATGTAATAACCAAAACTAAGGTAAGTATTTATTCTGTTTCCTTTCCCCCTAGAGAAAAAAAAACAAACAGTGCCGAAGGGACCGCTCTTGTAGAGTGACATTTTCTCCAGCCATGAAATTCTGCTTGAAATTATTATCGAAAACTTACTAAATACTTCACAATAATTAAGTGTTTACACCAAAAACAGCTGTATAACAAAGAACTTGTAAACTTCTCTGGACAGGGTCCTCTCCTTCTCCGGTGTCTGTCTGTCATTTGCAACCCCTATTTAATGTACAGTGCTGTGTTTAGTTAATCCTGTTTAGTTATTGTTGTCCAGAACAGACTTATTCATTTAACTGCTGATTTATTTTTGCTAGTTTTCACCTCTGATGCCCTCCCATAGAATGGTGATTGTAAGTCATTTGAAAGTTATGATGGGGCAGGGAGAGGAAAGTCTCTCAGTTGGATGAGCAGAGATGCCGGTTCCCCCCTGGCTCTCCTGGGTTTCTGTGGGTGGATGTGAAGCCTCCTGGGATACACAGGTCATTGACTCTGCAATCCCATTCACTCTTTACCGCAGCGGTGGTATAGGCAGAAGGGGAGGGGATTAGCCTTTTTTTTTTAAAGGCATTTAGCGGAAAAAATGAACATTATCACTTTATATACACCCTTCTATATAAAGTAAAAAATGTGGTGATAGGTCTGCTTTAAGTGACTCTTACAACTTTCCTTCCCCAGTCTGTGATTAAACAGTACAAGAACAAGAGAAGCAGCAAACTGAAGAGCTCATCTCTCTATCACTTTGCTATCACCATGTCCTCTGCATTTCAGCACAACTATTTTACTCCTTGTACTTCTTATTCCTCTCTCAATTTGTCAGTGAATTACAAATGCAGTTAAAATGCTACATCTAGTGTCTCACCCACCAGCCACCCATAGAAAATTATTGTGGGTGATAGTATGCAATTCAGTACCACCTGCTGTTAGTTGATGAACTCCTAGTAGTTAAGAACTAGATTTACCGTTGGGATGACCAATTGGCTGGTAAGGTGCCAACCTCTTGGATCGCCTAATGCCATCACCGACAATGTTTGCCTAAAGCTTCAAACACACGTCAGAAGATTCTCGTCCAATAATAGCTTAAGGGCTGATATTGGACGAGAATCTGGCGTGTGTACAGTGCGTGTCGTCTTTCGTTCATCCTGGCAAATCCAAGGACTAGGAAAGAGGACCGAACGTAATGAAAGTGAAAGTGAAAGTGAAGGTGAGTGTGTGCAGCTGGGTGCCACTCTATTGTTCTCACCTTCCTCTCTCCATAGAGCAGAATGGTGCTGTATCTACAAAGCTCATTCATGCATCATTCAGTCTTTTGTCGTTGGAAAGGATCATGAAAAATCTTTTCCAATGACAATTATTGCACATGTGTACCCAGCTTAAAGCTTGCCTTCCACTCTCAATAATTCATGAACCAAAAGGAAACAGAGACACACTTCAAATCTCCTATCCGATGCAAACTTTTATTATTCTACCTGGTGCAGGACAGAACTCCCCTGCTTTTTCTACTGTCGCATTTTACTTTCTAGAAGCTGATGCATCATCTAGAATGGGCAAAGTTTACATTTTCACTGCTTGTCAGTTCCACAGAATATTTAAAGTATAAGAGTATTTACAGATGGACTGCAATCTAATATAAAATCCTTAAAGTTAGGCTGTAATTTCTGGCTTTCTTCTTGCGCAGATATCTGCACTGTTTGCCCCTTATTTTATTATCTGATGGCCTGGCCATCATTATTATTTTATTATTATTATACAGTATTTATATAGCGCCATCATATTACTAAGCGCTGTACAGAGTCCATAGTTGTGTCACTAGCTGTCCCTCAAAGGAGCTCACAATCTAATGTCCCTACTATAGTCATATGTCATTAGTGTAGTCTAGGTCAATTTAGGGGGAGCCAATGAACCTAACTGCATGTTTTTGGGATGTGGGAGGAAACCGGAGTACCCGGAGGAAACCCACGCAGATACGGGGAGAACCTGCAAACTCCATGCAGATAGTGTCCTGGCTGGGATTTGAACCTAGGACCTAGCGCTGCAAAGGCCAGAGTGCTAACCCCTGAGCCACCGTGCTGCCCATCATCTTAAATAGGAGCAGGCTGAGTGGTCCCTGGCTCTGAACACAACCTTATTCCCTTTTGTCAGGAAAGCACAGGGTCTCAGTAGGGTCCTATGACATGAAGCTACAGTAAAACATTATAAGGGAGCTCCAAAATGATCCTGCTCTGGGCCAGGTAGCAAACAAAAGCTGCTAGGAGATAGCTAGAGCTCATTTGTAGGTGTACTTTAGGTTGCTGGTATATGTGGAGAGCCTGTAGATGGTCAGGGTAGTTTGCACACAAGAGGTGACAACACTCTGTATTCCAGGTATTCCAACATGTGTTGTCACTATATCACATGTGCTTCTATGGGAGTCTATATGCAAACATGCCAGCTTACTATAGGCATAACCCTCCCTTGTAATAATCAGGAAGCCTTTTTGAAAAATTGTGCAGCTGCATATAGGGAGCAAGTAGCTGAAAGAGACTACATGTAACTGACAGCATTGAGATGCAAAAAAACAAAAAACTGCCAAAAAAAGAAACACCTAAAAACTTCCTGAAAGTTTTTTTTTTTTTTTTTTTTTTTTTGCATCATACCTTTAGCTCCAGGATAGCAAACTGCCTGCTGCAAGCAAAATTCCTGCACATGCAAGCGGTTTATTATAGGCAACTTTTAGCCAAGGCCCTGGTTGTGCGGACATAATCGTAGGCGAATTATTCTCTCTCTCTGCCTGCTGTTTAAGAAGCGATCTTTTAATCAAAGCCAGCAGCCATTGTGAGTGTCACTTTCCTATTTCTGCTTGAACGGGCCACATGTTCCTCATGTCTACTTTCCGTGAATGGGGAAGTGCATGATGGGATTACAGAAGCTCTTGGCCTGATTTTTCTGAATGGATGCAAATAAATCAGATTGTCTTTTACTGCACAGAATAAAGCTTTTTCTCTAGTAGTCTACAGCCAGCATGAGCAACCTAGGTTTATTATCAGGACTATCAAATCATTTGTTCCTCCAAAAGTAATATTTTAGTTTGTGGTGAAGTGAGGGGTTGTGTCCTGTCTGTGATATATTGGAGTGGTCTCCCTCTTGCAGATCCTGGCTTTTCTCTGTCCACGTCTTTTAGTGTTTTTTTTTTTCAGTTGTTTTTACTTTAATATAAAATAGGTGCAAACTTGTGTAGCTTGCTCCATGGAGAGCCATTTGTTCCATTCATCCAGTCACCATCGATATTTGATATATCATTGAGATATCGAATAGGAATGCCCATTCTTGGTCCAGTGAGGGCACCTAAAAAACCAAAACCATATTTTCAAGTCTCCGGCGCATGCATGTCCCCAATTGTGTCCTCAGGGGAACACTTCATAGACTTCAATGTAAGGTGTGCCAACGCTGATGATGGCCATTGCACAAATTTTTCACTGGCATTTGCGGTGTCTGGCCAGACATGTTTAGGAAGGCTGACAAAAGTTTGGGTGATCCATTGAAACACCTGTCGGATAGGAATAAAAGATAAGAAATAGGAGGTATTTGGTTGTCCGATTTGGAGGCAACCTACAAACATATGGAATAGCAATTTGTTTCCTGCTTGGATGTTGTTTCCAATGTTGTTGTTTGATGCCAATTTCAGATCTGAAACATAGAGCTTCCACAAAGAGCGAGGATTGAGACAAAGTATGAACTTTGTATGTCGCTGTTTTTTGCTTTGAGCAACTTGGTTTTGATGAATCAAATATATGTATGTTTTACCTATTTATGTTTTGTTGTATATGTAATAAAGTGTACTAAATGGTACATGTATCCAGAGTAAGTTCCAATTATTCTTGTTGCTTTTTTAAATGTTTAGGAGGGCATAATTAAGTTCTTCATTATTAATTTTAAAAGATAGCCGTATGATGCTGGGCATTAGAAACCATTAGATAGCTTTTTCAAGAGAACAGCAGCGATGGCAGCTTTCATAGGGGGCTTGGCACTAGTGGAGACACGTTGCATGAACGCTGAATGCTGTGTGTGAGCTAGCTAAATAGCCAGGGATGGTTAAGAGGCTATTTCCTGCTTGGCCGGCGGGATGGGCAAAACTGATAAAACTTGAAAGAGCAGGCGCGCCCAGAGTCAGAACTGCCCGCAATTGCAGGAGAGAGGCGCCTGCGCTTTAGCGAGGAAGAGATAAGTGTGACCATAAATAACCAGGTAAACCAATTAAATACTTTTTTAAATGGCTAAAAATAATCCTCTATATGTTTTCCTGCAAGCTCCCCTGAATTGTCAGCTTGCCCTCTGTCCTTTTGGCAGTGACACAATGGCCTGTTTTTTTTCCTAAATGTCCTACACTTCAGAGGTGATTTGCTCTGCGCTGATTCCAATGTCCACATATTTTCTTTTGCATGTGGAAGTGACTGGGAGTAGTAGGGGTTTTCGATATGGATATGAATTGCCATCTTCCTCCTATCTAAAGAACGCTCCCGATGGAGTAACAATGATCCTTCCAGATGGGACGCCTCTTACTTAATGTTCCGTTGGTGGTGCAGTAGGCCAAAAATGTTGAGGCATATGCAATTGATCTCAAATTCTACCCCTGATAAAGCAGGGTTATTATTCTTCTGCGAAACGCGTGGGTTAAACAAATTGATTGAGATCACATGTTGTTTCTTTTATCATGTAAATTGGTGTTTTTTAATGTATAGTTAATAAAGTTGCTGGTGTTTTAAATCTGTTATTAAGTATATGATGTCCTTGGAGTCCCATTTTCTGTTTTTTTTTTTTTTTTTTTTTCCTGTCTGTAGTATTTCAGCAATACTTGGAGCAATGCATTCTGAACGTCCTTTAAGCCACCTGAGTGCACAGAAACGCCACTACTGCGTCACAAGGCCAAACGCCCCCGGGGACTCAACAGCAGATACATAATGCAGTCTGCAACGGGGAGAATTGCAGGCCATGATGTGCCGGTTCACTGACGCCCATCTTTCCACTATACCCCCTGAGACGTTATTGAGGTCACCCAAAAGCTCATTGCATAGTAGTGACGTGCTGCACAGAGCTGTCACTTACTCCCTGCTTGCACGCGTGCAGATGTCATGTTTGCCCATCTAACCTCATCGTGGATGTCTAACTTTAAAAACTCACTTAATATAGGAAACCCTTGCTGTAATTTTCTCTTGTAAAGACCTTCCTTCCCTTTTTGACTTACAAATGATCAAATCTGATAATGCTATGACATTCTAGATTCTATGGCATTTCTAGAGCTCCCCCAAAAAACCAATGGTGCTCTGTTCTGCAATTTCCATCAACAGCTTGCATGGTCACGCTCTGGCAGCAGCCACCCACCCCTTGCGCCTCCCTATTGGCGTGTAAACCCACTATCACAATTTATGGTCAGAAAAAGAGTAATGGAGGGCAAAAAGGTTCAAACCTGGATGTGACCATGCAAAATCTGGTCAGAGTTGGCATAAAGAGGGCTGTTTATTTCTGCACCTGGAGATGATTGGAAAAATAAGCATGCTCCAGTATAGGAATATTCACACATGCTCAGTGTTCAACCCAGAATTTTTTTTAAGCTGGGTGGGAAGAAATTGTAGGTGGATGTCAGCCCCTTTGTTGTGACCCAGCTCCTCCGTAACCATCCAAAAACAGCTGGGTGGTTACTGAAAAACGCAGGGTGGTGTGCCCAGCTAAAAGGGGCTGGGGAGAACACTGATGCTCTTCCAGGTAGATATAAAAAGCCACATTAATGCAGATTTGTATTCATTTTTTCATAAAATATATTTTTTTTCAATGCAAACAGTGTAAGTACCTAAGTTTGGTATGGTGAAAGCCTCTTGCAGTCCCTGTCCAACAAAACTCAAGACTGTGGGAGAAGCAACCAGAAGAGCAATGTTCATTGGCTAATTAGGAGCAACTTAATAAGAGTAAAGAAGAGGTTATCAGCCTGCTACCTCTCCTGTCACTGTCCTGTCACAGGCTGAGGAAAGGACAAGTAAATTCTGTAAATGCTGCTTGCTACAGAACTAAACCCTGCAATACCCACCTGTCCCCATTTTTCAGTGTTCTCCCCGGGTCCTTTTAGCTGGGCGCAGCACCCGGCACTTTTTAGTAACCACCCAGCTGTTTTCAGGTGGTTACTGATGAGTTGGGTCACAATACAGGGGTTGCCCCCACCTACAATTTCCTCCCACACAGCAAAAAAAAAAAAAACAGTCATCTTTTTCCTTCTCCTGGCATTGATCTTTGGCCACCTTCATTGGCCGGGTCGGGAGGATGAAACTTCTGCTCACTTGCGTTCATTCCCGGCACATGCAGGGGAAGCCGGGATAACCTGGACGCTCAGCTTTTTGCTAGATACCCGGACAGATCAGACAGGTCGGGGGGATTATTGCTGGAGGGAACATTGCCTATGCGATAATTACCGCTCTGATCATGGATTCCTAAAGTGTAGCTCCAGCTTCGCTTTACCTGCAGCATGGACGGATTAGGTATCCTTCCTCTACCTAATGTAAGCAACCTATGCAAATCCTTTGGCGGCCGGAATATTTTTTTTATTGGTGCATTTAGCTGTGTTCTTGGAGATTGCCTTTAAGAGCACCTGTCACGTCGGCAGTTATTTTGCATTGGTGGGGATGATTCAGTTTGTCTCCATGGACCAGGTCGTAGGTATACAGAGCTGTCACGTTCCCCTTACTGCTGTCCTGTACATATATCACGGCTCAGTGGCTATCCAGCCTCCAATGAACCATTCTACTCCTGGAGACCCGCAGGGTATCATGGGAAGCCACATTAGTTTAGCCCTGCAAACTCCTTCCCCCCCACAAAAAAAGAATCACCATCATGATATTATAAGAAGAAAGTCTTTTCTGAAGGGAGCAATGGGTGATGTGAATGACACCAAGCAAGACCCAACCTCCTTGTCCTCAAATAGCCTCCATGCTAAAACAAATCTAAAGCAATAGCTCACGGTTCTCTTTTTTTTTAGTTTTATTTCTGCCTTTCATAAAAAAAATATAAAACAAGATCCAGATGTGCGTTGTGAGAGGGGAGGCACGCTTCTCATCCGATTCATGTGTCTGTATCGTGACTTCAGGCTGCTGCAGAGGATGCACTTGCTTGGTGAAGCGATTTCAATCAATGGATTAGGATTGCGGGGGAAAGGATAGGTGGAGGCGTTGTTCATAGCAACTCGATTTCTTAATTCCACTTTCTAAAAATAAAACCAGCATCTGATGAAGGTTATAGACAACACTTTTCACTTCTTTGCTGCTTTATTAGTAAATGAGTTTATGACAGCTCCGTCATTTTTCCTTTTTTTTTTTTTTGTAGTTAATGTAATGTATAGTTACATTAACTATAACAAATAAACTGCATTAACTTTACAAATAATGTAAAGTTAATGCAGCATCAGATATTTAAATTTCAGGTTAAACTCCTTTCCATTCAGATTTTAGTCTTTCTTTTTTTGTGCAGCAATAATATGGGAAATGGTTTAAAGAATCTTTAAGAAATAAAACTGAATGAACTTGCAAAAGCTAGTAAAGCAAAATATTGCAAAATTGAATTGCAATAGAATGCAGTGTTCCCCCTAGAAATTTCTTTAAAGCGAAACTAACTAAAAATAAAAAAAAACACACTTCCCTTAATCCTGCAAGTCCCTCGATGGCGCTGGTTATTCCCACGGTCTGGTCTCCGTTGTCCTGGAAGTCTTTGTTGTCCCGGCACTGAGGAAGCACCGGGCACTGCCATCTACTGTATTCTTGCTACTTCACCCGATCTTGCCCTGTGCAGGTGCGAGATTGGGGGATGTAGCCGCTGTAAAAGGGGGCAAAAAATCGCTGGGTATGTGTGAGATCATTTCTTTCCCCTTGGGGGAAAAATGCCCAAGATCAGGCATGTGTAGAAGGAGCAGTCAAAGCCTCTCGGGATGCATAACGTAGATATCCCGGGAGGCTCTGTGCTCCCATTACGTCTTGATCGCTTCTGCCATCAAGACTTAAAGGGCGGTGCTGCACCTCTTTTTAGAAGGGTTGTGTACCCTTCTATGTAAAATAAGAATATGAAGTTTTGGTCCGCTTTAAGCTGGGTGGTAAGAGGCTGTAGGTGGGTGGCAGCCCCTGTATTGTGACCTAACTTTTCAGTAACCATCCAAAAACAGCCAGGTGGTTACTGAAAAGTGCCGTGTGGTGCACCCAGCTAGAAGGGGCCGGGAAGAACACTGGAATTGATTAAGGATTGACTTGGATCGCTATCTCCTCTCATATGAATTCGCAGGAGTTGTGTCGTCCCAGCCCAGCCAATCAAAATGACTGAAGATCACAACTAGGAAGAGGAGAAGATGATGGTGGCATCCATGATGGAACAGGGACAGCAGGTGAGTATATTTAAACAATTGCAATCGGCCAGGTAAGGTTATTTCATTGCAGAAGAGACATCTCCTGTCTCCTCTGCAATAAGGGACCTACCTGATTGCAATTATTTAAATACATTTCCTGTTATGGGCACCACCATCTTTTTAAAATCAGGGTTTAGTCCTGCTATAAAGGTAACCTCCAAGCAAACAACTAAAAATACATATAAGAGCGTTGTATCTCTGTCCATCCAGCTCCCATGTTTAACAGCTCTGTTTATCTAGCTGGTCATAGAATTTTTTTCTGCTGCAGTTCAGTAACCCTTACAACTTTCCCTTCCCTGTGACTGAATAGTGAAAAAAGAAGCAGCAGATCAGTGAGCTCATTTCTGTGTCATTCTCGATTCACCATTCTTCACAATTGGTTCTCCTCGTGCTGCTTTTCAATCTCCCAGTCTGTTTTGTTATACAGGGACTGTAAAGAATGATGCCAAATGCAGGTTCTGCTTGAATAATTGATGTGTTAATACATTCTGAGCTGCATTATTTGTGTAGTAAACATTTGTATTTAAATACCTGTATTTTGTTAAGGAATTTATCTCCGATTAGACATTTTGGGGCTTCAGTCTAAAAGCTCATTTACACTTACACCAAGATTGGAACTAATTCTATATTATGTTTTTGTTTATTCTTAGGAGAAAAGTTCAAAGTGGAAACCAAAGTAATTGCAGCAGATTTTGGTAAACCCGCAGAGATCTATGGGCGCATTGAAGCCGGGCTGAAAGGTCTTGAAATTGGAGTGCTTGGTAAGTAAAGAGTTATATATAGGATTGGTAAAGGAACCCAATGCTGGAGAGCTCATTTCAAAGTGTATATTTAATCCTCAACAAACGACTCATTTGTTTGTTTGACTCAGACTCTTTTCCGTCTCTAAAATATGTGTTTAGTTATATCGGTTCAAAAGTTTAGAAAATACCTTGCTGAAACCCAGTAAGCTTGGAGCTTTCCTGTACATGTTTCCTGTGCTGCACTGTTATTGGTGTCATCAGCTCTGCTCATCTCACCTCTTCTCTATATTATGGAGATGAGGAGAAGGGAAGGTGTTCTGTAGTCCTAACACTTTCTATGCTAAGATGACAAAGCTGCTGTTCTAGAGGTAAGTGCAGTGAGTGAGCATAGAACAGATATTCTGTCACTGGTGGGATCACCTGATTAAATAAAAAGCCACCACACCTAGATTGTAGTGTATACCATTTTAGTTCTTGAGTTTAGATGGACGTTAAAGAGAGACAGTGTTTTGCATTACGATGAATAGTTAACAGTGTTCAACATAGAATTTTTTTTAAGCCGGGTGGTAAGAAATTTTAGGCGGGTGGCAGCCTCTGTATTGTAACCCAATTCTTCAGTAATCACCCAAAAACAGCTGAAAAGTGCCGGTTGGTGCGCCCAGCTAAAAGGTGCTGGGGAGGAGCACTGGTTAACATTAAAGCAGAACTAAATTTTGCATCTAGCAGGTCTTTATTGCAGGAAAAGACAGGCACAATGTTTCTTGCAACTAGCATTCTTACTTGCCTGACTTATTGTCTCTCCGGTCAAAATTTGATTGAGCTGCGTATGCTCTGTTTATTGTCGGGAACCCAGGCACATCTCGGCTTTCCCTCTGGATGCCGATATTGAACAAACTCCTGCACATGGCATCCCAACCTAGCCAGTCAAGATGGCAGGAAGAGAAGAAAAAAAAAAAAAGATAGTGGTCCCCATGCCAGAACCGGGGCAGGTGAGTATACAAAAGGGTTTAGTTCTGCACTGCTCCCAGAGGTTTCACTCTTCTCTTAGCTGTACCTGATTGCACTATGGTGTGTGATGAAAAATGTTGCAGGAGGAATGAGTATTGGCATAATTGATTGCTGATTCACAAGCCTATCCTCTGGCCACACCAAATCTTGCACACTGCATTCCGGATTGACAGCACTGCCTGTGTTGCTGAAACCTTCTCACTGTAAACTGCAGTGTATATGAAGGCAGCATGAGCGACCTAAAAGTGGGATTTGAGCTAATAAGGCAAATTTAAGAAGGATCTTAGTTTACTAAAAGCATTTCCATCATAAATTAACTTGATTTGGTGCTTTAGACTACCATCATAGAGGAGTCCTTAAGAGCTGAGTAGGAAGCTGTACCTGAGGCCGTGCAGTGCAAGGATCTCCCCCCGAATCTGTATCCATGTAATAAATCTTTGCTTACTCTACCTCTCATGCTTCTTGAATATTACCCACCATTCATCAGTTTTTTTTTTGGAAGGGGGAGGTCTTTGATAGAAGAAAGCAAAGCCCTGCTTCTCCACCAAGATGACCGACTCCATGCAAAACCCATAACAGAACAGGATCAGCTTAAGGTGGACCATAGGCAATCTTGGTAACCAGTCATTTGGCCTCCTCCTGCCTTGTTTTGGCACAGCGTCCTCAATCCACGTCCTTTTTAATATACTTAGATTGTTGCAGGAGCCCGGCTGTGACCTGTTCCTGTACAGAGCTTCACTAATAATATCAAACTACAAACCTTCACTTAGTCAAAGGTGTCTGGGCACTTTCACAAAGATAAAGGTTTCATCCTGAAGAATTTGGGGATCACATAGAAAAATGTCCACTTAAAGTAATTAAAGCAGACTGCAGCTGACAAATTACGAAACCAGATATATGGTTAAATGTCATGGTGTTCGACCTCACCATTGGTAAATACAATATCTCTTTTTACTGCACTGCTGGTGCTCCCTGGAACAACAACATCTGAAAAAAAAACATTAATTTGTGGTTTCATATGTTAAAGCGGAACTAAACTCAAAAAAACACACTTACCTTAATCCCGCAGATCCGTCTATCCGCCGGGAGGTTTCTTTGTTTGGGTCCCGTGCCGTCCTGGTATCTCTCATTGGCCCGGTGCAGAGGAAGCGCCAGGCACCAACCTCTTCTCTCTTCTTCTGGGTTCTTCTTCCTGCATCACCTGAGCTCATACTGTGCAGGTGCAAGATCGGGAGACGAAGATGGGGAAAAAAAGTTGGTGATCTCACTGCGCATGCATGAGATCAGCAATTTTTTCTTCCATTAATGAAAGGACTCCTTCTGCCGGAGTCAGGGCATGAGCAGAAGGAGCAACCAAGAGCCTCCCAGGATGCGTGACATAGGTATCCCGGGAGGCTTTGCCACGGGGATCAATACACAATGGGGAGGTGCTGCAACTTTTTTTTTGGAAAAGATGTTGCAAATTTTAAAAATAAATAAATAAAATGTTTACTTTAAATAATAGGGTTGTCAACCCCTTTAAGTAAGTTTTTACTTTTACTTTAAGTACATTTTTATTTTATGTAAGTAAAAATTTTGGGTTTAGGTCTGCTTTAAGAGAAAACCTGATTGAGACATATTTATAAACCAGTGAATCTGACATTTACCAAAGAGGCATATGAATCTTCCAGGTACATGTGCTATGCATGGCACTAATTGATTCACCTCCAGTAAAAATGGTGAAAGTTCAAGGACTTCTTTATAAATACATCTCCTGATAGTGATTGTACAAATCATTACTAGGCAGCTGGTAGACATCTGAAAAGCATCATTTAAACCATTTCTCCAAAACGCACGCAAAGGGCTTTATAAAAAAAAAGGGGAATCGGACATTTCCTCGTGGGAATCTTCCAGGTCCATGTGTTTCAGTGGCAGCAATGATTTCCACCAAGGAATGTTTGAGGGAATGTCAGATTCCCTGTTTTATAAATAGACCCCAAAGCAAAGCTGGGCTGATGGTTCTCACTTCTAGTGTCCTACACCCGTCACACAAAACTGATTCTTCATATGGAAGACCTGAGCTCAGTTTATGCCGAAACCCAGGAAACCCTTCACTTACTAACAGCAACACATGACCTGAATATACCTGTATTTCTGCTCTGTAAGGAAGTGTGACTTGCTCCCTCTCCTCACGTCTAATATTTGGGCAGCAGAAACCCTACTTCTAGCCATATAGAGCCACCTGGTCACTTTATAGCTGGGACAGACTTTAGGCTAAACAATTTTCTTTGTTGCCATGCACCTGTTAAAGCAGTTTTTGTTGCAATACTTATCTTATACCTAACACTATAGGGCCGTAGAGTGGCTCAGTGGTAAGCACTCCGGCCTTTGCAGTGCTGGGTCCCAGGTTCGAATTTCGGCCTTGACACTATCTGCATGGAGTTTGTAGGTTCTCCACGTGTTTGCATGGGTTTCCTCCGGGTTTTCTCCCACATTCCAAAAACATGCAGTTAGGTTAATTGTCTTCCCTCAAAATTGTCCTTAGTCTGTATTAGACATATGACTATGATAAGGACATTAGATTGTGAACCCATTTGAGGGACAGCTAGTGACATCACTTTGTACAGTGCTGCGTAATATGTCAGCACTATATAAATACTGTGTATAGATAATAATAACACTGACCCTCACTGGGTAAGCACCCTAGGGTCCAGTGAGGCTCATCTTTCAAGGTGAATGACAGCCAACGTCATGTGACCCCTTTCCTTTGAGCCCAGGCTATCATGGGCATAACCCAGAGCCGAACCAGGTCACATGTTATACCACAAGTGGGAAGTATTGTCTTTTTCCCACCTCCAAGGAAGCAGAGGAAGGATTCATAAAGTTACCCAAAATTGTATAGTTTAATAAAAATATCCTAGGGGGCTTCAGGGAGAAGTGACTTGTAGAGTTCCCCTTTAAGGAGTTGGAGAACAATGGCCTACTTTGACATCAATAAAGCTGATAATGGGATGATCTGAATGTATTTTTTTTTTTTTTTTGCCCAACCCTGCTCATGGCCATTTAACACCCATTGTTCTCACAAATGGAATTCTACTTGTTTTTTTACATTAATGCTCCATTTGATGCCGACAACATTATTTGATTTTTTTTTTTTTTTAACAAAGCATCGAAAAGAATCACATCTTCCGAAACTCCTGATTTGAACTGTAGGTTTTGTGTCTGTGCACTTTTTCTATAGACAGCTTTGGGGAATCATCCAGTTGAGTTTAGATGATCCAGCAGGAAGTGTTTTCATTCTGCGGAAAAACCATGGCTCTTCTCCTTAGCCCTTGCTGCCATCTATTGGCCGGTGTGCGCATGTACCGTAAAATGGAATGATCTTCATAAACAAGGGAACATGTTGGGTTACCCGCTGACGTAAGAAAAAAAAAAAAACGCTTTCCAGTGGAGTGATCATCTGCCTGCGAAAAAAATATTTGTAAGAACCTTAAACAGAAAATTCAACCTTGTTAGGCGAGAATTGTTTAGCCTTACAAGTCTTACCATTCTTGTCTTGTTTTTCCATTCTCTATGTAATGCATTACCATTTTTTTTTGTATCGCAAAGTATTATTTTGCTATTATTCTGCAATGCACAATTATTGCCCAATGTATTTTTCAGGTGAAAGAAATCGTTCCTTAATTTTTGCAGAAAAAAATGTCTGACACATCAGCTACAAGCAGTATGCATTTCGTGTCATTTTATAGCCCTAAAGCAGAAATATCATTAAATTAGACCCTCTGTATCGCTGTCGGTGATCACGGTATTGCCTGGGTTTTTATTTTTTACATGACTGGCTGCCATGCGATCTCAGATCAGCAGGCAAACGCATTTCGTAGCTTCCATCCAATGTCTTCAAAGGGAACCTGTTTATAGCAGGACATGGCGAAATGCCCATTTATAAAAAAGAATGGATATCTCTATCCCCTCTCTGCTATGCTTTACCTTATTACTCCACATCATAACTGCAATTATGGCATTCATAAAATGCATTTGTTGTGTGGCCATGGCTCCCCTTGCTGTGTCGCAGGCAAGACTGGTCATGTGACTCTTACAGATCACTTGATGCGATGCCCTCCCTGGCTTTTTTTTTCCCCCCTTTCATTTATATAAATTGTGCTCCCCATTCTATGACTAACAACTATACACATTTTATAAAGCATTCTGTTGTCATTTATTCATTTTTTTTTTTCTGAAGCAGTGTTGCAGCAACAGTGTTCAACCCAGAAATTGTTTTAACCTGGGTGGGAAGAAATTGTAGGTGGGTGGCAGCTCCTGTATTATGACCCAGCTCTTCAGTAACTACTTAAAAACAGTCGGGTGGTCACCAAAAAAATGCCAGGTGATGCACCCATCCAAAAGGGCCTGGGGAGAACACTGAACAATAGCTGGCAGGGTTTCTTTATTCCTTTCTTCCCTATCGGCCTCCATATGAAATGGAAGTGCTCGCTGGCCCGGAAGAAAAATGAGGGAATGTGCGAAGACACCAAAATGTTGGCATTAGTTTACATTCTGTAACAAAGCATCCCTGAGATAGGGGGATCCCAGGGAACTCTTTAAGTAATTTGCAGATGGTTGCAAGCACCTGGAGGACTTTGTTTTAAAGAAACCTACTAATAGAAAAAAAGTGTTTTGGGCCATGTAGCACAGATCATGTGATTTATAAAATATAAGCGCTTCAAACATTAACTGCTTACATTTTGCAAATCTTTTTGTGTACAAGGTTGAGGTTGTTAATTGCTTATCATAACCCGTAAGCCCTTCTTATCACCATATACAGAAACTTTCCAAGCAAACTGTTGCAGTCTGACTAGTTTAGTGTTTACATCTTACATCAAGTATGGGCAAACTATGGCCGCAGGTCATATACATCTCGTTGGGCGTTTAAATCCGGACCATCAAATATGGATACAAAATTGTCCATGTGCAAAAAATGGTGACCAACAACACTGTTGCCACTGAAATTGAATGTAGTTTTAAAGTAAGTTTTCTTTTACCTTTAGGTAATTGCTTTTACATGTAACTTATATATCAGTTCATACAAACACTCTCCATCCATCTGATACTGCCCAGGTCTATCTGTCAAAATGTTTTCCCACCTCTGTCCTACATGGCGATGTCCCAGTCATGTTCAAGGTCTTTGGAGATGCCGGCAAAACTGCACAGCCTTGAACAGGCTGGAATGAAAATATGTCTATTTGCCACAGTGCTAATATTTGGTATTAATCTCATACAATCTATTTTAAACACTGCAGCCAGATTCATTCATCCTTCCCACCGCTTCTCTTCTGCTGCTTCTCTTTGTAGTTCTCTTTATTGGCTTCCATTTCACCTTAGAATTAAATTCAAGCTCCTGTGCTTTGCCTTCAAATCCCTCCCCAGTTCTTGTCCCACTTACATTTCTGACCTGGTAGAAAAATACTCCCCTAGCCGCTCTTCTACTCCAGTGACCTACTAATGACTTCCTCACTCATAACCTCCTCACACGCACAGCTCCAAGACTTTAGAGCTGCCCCGACTGGAATAGTCTTCCGTGTACTTTTCGGCTTGCTCCTACATTCTGCTCATTTAAAAGTAAACTCAAAACCCATCATTTCAAACTTGCCTACCTATCTTCTTCTGTCTCTTAAACCCTCACTACTTCCCCCCATTACATATCTCCCCTCCCCTGTGTGCTACTTCCCCCACCTCCTAGATTGTAAGCTCCTCTGGACAGGGTCCTCTCCTCCTGTGTCACTGTCTGTATCTGTCAGTCATTTGCAACCCCTATTTAATGTACAGCGCTGCGCAATATGTTGGTGCTAAATAAATCCTGTTTAAAAATAATAACTTGCATAGTTGTTGACGTATAAACAGTGACGTTCCTAGTGTCCTCGACTCATGATGTGCCTTTTGTACAACATTTCACTCTGTGTAACATACAAGATGCGTTTGTAAAGCGAATCCGAACACACAGATATGTAACATCCTCTTCCTTTTTTTGTCAGTAAACAACGTGGGAGTTTCATACGAGTATCCAGAGTATTTCCTTGACATCCCAGACCTGGACAACGTGAGTACTCATTGTACAACGAGCGTCTTTCTCTCACTACAGAGTGACATGTGACAAAGGGTTTGCAGTTATGATGCTAGAAGATCGCATGCAAAATACGTTTGTCATTGACTGCATTCTTGGTGGCACAAGCACTGTGAATAAAAGGAACAATCTTGAATTGTATATTATTGTATCTTCCTATGGTATAAGAATTTATTTACAGTAATAAGCTAAAAAAAAAGCTCAGGCAGCAGAGTTCTGCACATGCAATAGTCCTAGGGTCTCACTTGGGTTTTATCACTGCAGCTGTTTCCTGTGGGTAAGGATACCCTCAGTTGTAGGAGAACATTCACTTAATTCAACCACCGCTGCAGATTTTGGAATAATTGTTCATCCACAGACATTCACTGACTTGGAGTACTCACGTGGGATGAATTGTCCTGCAAAAAGAAGTTGGTGCTTGGTGGCTTACTCCCCTCCCTCCCCCATCATCCAAAATATTGTGGAATAACTTATGGCCACACATTGGTGGATTCTTCTTCAGATGTTTCAAGCTAAGGGTGCTGGTAAAGACAAACTCCATCCATGGATAACAAATTGCAAAACCAGCTTATACTGCAGTGTTCAACCTAGAAATTTTTAAATGCCGAGTGAGAAGAAATTGTAGGCAGGTGGCAGCCTCTGTACCCAACTCTTCGATAACCAGCCAAAAACAGCCGGGTGGTTACTGAAAAGAATCAGGTGGTGTACACCTGGGCTAAAAGGGGCTGGGGAGAAAACTGTACTGCAATATTCACCTTCAGTCCAGGGATTTCCTTAGTCTGCTGGCCACCATCATCAACCCACTTACCCTGGGCACGAATCGTCATGGGACCTACCTAATCTGTGCATTAATGAGCTAATTTTTCTGTGAATCTGTTTTCTCTTTGAAAAAACACTTGACCAACTTTTTACTAATAAACTCCATTCCTAATGTGCAGGGACTTCAAGATTCCAATACCAGGTCATACTCACATACTTACTCTGCTTGTAGAAAACAAATGAAGGATGCATACATACATTGTTGCATTGTTTATGTCTTTTTATATGAACCTATTATTAATATTAGCGCCAACATATTACGCAGTGCTTCACTAAGTTCATAGTCATGTCACTAACTGTCCCTCAGTGTGTGGTGAAGGATCTCCGGTGGCTTGCACAGATCCCTGACCTCGCCCTATGCTTGGCAGGAATTGGAATGCCCACCGAAAGCCAATAGTTTTCATCTAACATTAGTACCTGACCTCTCACATGGGCACAAATTCACACTGACACTCTCCAGAATCGTATGGAAAGCCTTCCCAGAAAAATGGAGGCCATTATGGCAAAAAATGGGCATGACCATGGTGATTTGGTTTTCTAACAAACTTGCATGGATGTGCTGATCAGGTGTCCACAAACGTTTGGTCATATTGTGCATCTGTTTTAAGAAAAATTGTTTAGGGGCAAGGTAATGCATGTTCAATAATATTTTAAGACTTTGAACAAGGATGGTACCAAATTTGCTAAATAGCAATGACACAGGAGGAGGAGATGACCCTGTCCAGAAGAGCTTACAATCTAAGAGGTGGAGGAAGTAGCACACAGTAGGAGGGGAGATATGGAGTGGAGTAAGTAGTGAAGGTTTTAGGAAACAGAAGCAGATGGGTAGGTGAGAGTAAAGATGGGTTCTGAGGGATCTTTTAAATGAGCAGAAAGTAGAAGCAACCTGAATAGGATGAGGAAGACCATTCCAGAGAGTCGGGGCAGCTCCAGAAAAGTCTCGGAGCTGTGCATGTGATGAGATAGTGAGTTGCACATAAGTTTACAAACAAAAGAAAGCCAAGAAGGAAGTTAGTTTATACAAATATAATTATGCCATAGAAACACAGCTAATAAATGTCATAATTGTCCTTTTAAACATTTTAACAATCATTTTTATTCTTAAATCTGCGGCTTTTTATTAAAGTAATATCTGGTGATTCTGCCACAAAGGTTCCTATTTACATATCTTTTATAGGGTGACCACACTCCACACTGTCCCTGGGATGTTCTCCTAAATTGTCACCTTACATGCTTCTTATGACCTGTATTGCATGAGCATAATCCACTGTTGTCTCCATCAGGAAACATGCAATGAGAAGTGGCACCCAGCCATCACTGAAGTGCATGTTGATTGATTTGAGCTACAAAGATACTGCAGGAGATTGTCAGTATTGACATGTAGCAAAGGATGGGCTTTTTTTTATAAAAAAAGGCAGTGGTTTGATACTTGGTGCTTTAGAAGACCATTAGTGGGATGTCCAAAACTTTACAGTTGTCACCAGAACAAGGGATGAGTTAGCAAAAAGTCTAATAGCAAAAAAATGTTCTAATAGCAAAAAGTCCAGCAAGTTTTATATTCTCACAAATACACTTTCCAAGGCAGCCATTATGTTCTACATCACAGATGGGGTAAATCAGCGCCAAGGTGTAAAGATGACAAAGGGACGGTACCAGTAATTTCCAAATCAAGATGAATAAATGTCTTGTGCTCACCTTGGGGTATGGTGAAGTTTGCACAAAATATGCATGGTGGCACTCAGGTTTCTACCTTCGTTTTGGAAATATTTAAAAAAAATGGCTACACCTATGGCTAGGTGACTGTGGGTGCATTGTAGGTAGAATATACAAACATGAGAAAATCTCTTTGCAATTTTTGTGGTGTGCGAAAGCCACAAGGCACTCTGCCAGTCTCTCCAGTCCAATGGGGTGAAACAAATATCAGAAAAACACCTTTTTGTTCAAAGTTCATTAAAGCAGAACTCCAGACATAACACATCATCTAATCCAGAAATGTATTAAAAAACTTTATGTAGTTTTAAATAGAGCTAATATACATACAAATCTATATATTTGCTTTCTGGTGAGGCTGTAAGGGCCATTTGACACTTGAAGTTGGTTGCATTGTTCTGGTGCATGCCCAGCTGCAGTGCCATCCACTTCCATTTATTATTAATAAACAGGATTTTATATAGCGCCAACATATTACACAGCACTGTACATTTCAACTGAAAGGGAGCAGTTAGGAACCACTTTGTGCACATAGCTTCAACTGAAGTTGAGATCGGTCGTTCCATCCTCCTCTGTAGGAAGAGCAGCACCACAGAAGCAACCTTATGCACATGCGTTCACCTGCTTTGCGGTTAGCCTCCACTGGACATATAGCAGCAGTTTGTGCCTGGGAGTGACTAATTGCACGTTTTTTACTACTACACAGTTTTTATATAGCGCCAACATATTACAGAGCGCTGTACAAAATCCATAGTCATGTCACTAATTGCCCCTCAAGTGGGCTCACAATCTAATGTCCCTACCATAGTCATTAATACAGTCTAAGGTCTATTTTGGGGAGAAGTCAATTAACCTAACTGCATGTTTTTGGAATGTGGGAGGAAACCAGAGTACCTGGAGGATACTTAGGTAATCACAGGGTGAACCTGCAAACTCCATGCAGATAGTGTCGTGGGCATGATTGGAACCTGAGACCTAGTGCTGCAAAGGCCAGAGTGCTAACCACTGAGCCACTGTGCTGCCCGGGTTTCCTCCCAAAAATATGAAAGATGCTTTGGGATTTACTTTGTTTGAGCAGTGCTGACTGTCTAATATTGTGGACTTTCGGATAGAAAGGGAGAGCAGAGTGGTTGTTCCCAGTTGACTGCCATTTTTTTTTTTTTTATTATGGCTGTGCCGTTATTGTCACTGGGAGCTAAGAAGTGACCTACGGATGAGGTTTCTGGCAGAATCACCAGGTTTTTATTATTATAAATGATGCTTATATGTAAAATACCTTTGGCTTTTTGGGAGATAATTGACAAGCCAAAAAACGCAATATTGGCTGATCACATAGCAAAGTGAAATATCTCCTTGCAAGCAATATATCACGTAGCTTAGTCAATGAAATGTTGCTCTGCTGGCTTCAGTCATCCAATCATGTGCAAGTAAATGCTGTTTTTTTTTATTTTGCATGTAATAGTTAATTTTGCAAAGAATACCCAATCACAACATTCACTAAGCCTAAGTAAGTTATCTGGAAAAGTCATAATTCCCTTTGCATTTTATTTGTTATTATACAGAATTTATTTAGCACCAACATATCTTGCAGCACTGTACATTAAATAGAGATGGCAAATGACAGACAGATACAAACAGTGACACAGAAGGAGGAGAGGACCCTGCCCCAAAGAGCTTACAATCTAGGAGGTGGGGGATGTAACACACAATAGGAGGGGGATATGGAATGGTGGGTGAGTAGTGAGGGTTTAGGAGACAGCAGAAGACAGGTAGGCAAGTTTGGAGTGGAGAGGACCCTGCTCCAAAGAGCTTACAATCTAAGAGATTTAATTGTTGTGTTTTTTTTTTCTTGTAGACTCTGGACCAGCTCATAAACATCAACATCACATCTGTATGCAAGGTAAGAAAGAATTCTGGAACGTGCTGATGGTTGGGTTAGTAATATCCATAGACTGAGATGCAACACCTACCCTGTGTTGTCTGTTGTACATAAAGCAAACTTGGAAACTTCCGAAGTTTTTTTTTACTTTAAAGTGAAACTCAAAATGCAATGCACAGGGTGAGGTGACTCCAGTGATTCCCCCATGCTTAGGAACTACATGTAGTGTATTCAGCAGTCCTTTATCGTTATCCCTCGAGCTGTGTGTTTAATTGGACCTCCAGCTGCAACAATCGTCACAACCTTTTCTCGTTCTTTTACTTGTTGTGCTACCGTTTGTACATGCAGGTTGTCAGACATATATTTTTTTGCTAAAGCCTATTGATCACTGATAACATTGGTTGGGATATCGGCACTTCTGAGTCCTCTCTGTAGACTACAAAACACTTCTTCATTATGCTATGTAGAGGTGGCGATGTTCTCTAGACCCAAAGAAGTTCCTATCCTAGAGTGATAACGCTGCTTCTCCATACACATAATACAATGGGCCTGAATTATTAAAGCTCTTTAAGACTGATTAGGATTCACTTTCATCAGTGAAGCTGGGTGATCCAGCAAACCTGAAATGGATCTGGTCCAGGATTGAAAACATTTGCTAACAAATGGAAAATGAATTTTAAGAAATCCATTCCAGATTTGCTGGAACACCCAGATTCACTGATGAAAGTGTATCCTCTCCAGCTATGAAGAGATTTAATAAATCAGACCAAATGAGTGCAGCTGCCCAAGGACAATATACCTGGCCCTTGCATTTGGCTAACTATAGAAATCCAAATTAGTAAAAGCTATTCTGTGGCTTCTAATAAAGTGTCTCTAAATAATATCCCCTTTGCATTTCTCCCAATTGGTAATCCTGCAAATCCAATCCTGCAACCTGGTTTCCCGGTTGGATTTTTCTCAGCAGATCAGCAGCATTAAGGAGTAAGTTCAGCCAAAAGATTGTAACTCTGTAAAGAGCAGGGGAAAGATAAAACCCCCACAGGTTATTTTGTGTTGTCTGCACCCTGCTAGGGGATTTCTCTTCACTTCCTGTCCTAAAGATACAACAGGAAATGCAAAGAAAAGAAAACCATGTTATCCCCTGTACAGGTGTCTTCATTGAAGGATTTCCCTCACGATTGCTCTGATGATGACTAAAAATGTTGGGTTTTGCCTCACATTCGGCTTTAGTAGTCACCAGGGCTAATATAGGGTGTGAATCTCTCCAGTGGGAACACATACATTAAAAAAAATACTTTACACAGGGTCTAACTCTTCCCTGCTTTATCTAAAACTAAAAATAAAACAAATGTTTATGTACAAACTTCCAAGGAGAGCTTTTTAACCCTCACCAATCACTTCAATATGATGCATTCACTGACCTCTAACTGCAGCCACTGTAAAGCAACTCATCACCATTTTTTACAGAAGCACTGAAGCCTTTTCTTTAACCTGGCTTCATGTCACAGCATTTATTTACTCTTTTTACAGTTATTTAATCTCATTCTACACAGCTAGTGTTCACATTAAAGTAAATTCTGGGTTTAGGGAACAGAGGGAGTTGCTTAGTTACTAATAGGAGAAGTGCTGGGTCAGTGTCAAGAGGGGGGGGAGCTGAGCTGCTGGGTCAGGGTTAGGAGTAGGAGAGTTGAGCTGCTGGGTCAGGGTTAGGAGGGGAGAGCTAAGCTGCTCGGTCAGTGTTGGGTGGAGAACCGAGCTTGCTGGGTCAGCAGCGGGAGGGGAGAGCCGAGCTTGCTGGGTCAAGGTCGAGAGGGGAGAGCCAAGCATGCTGGGTCAGCATTGGGAGGCGAGAGCTGAGCTGCTGGATCAGCGTTGGGAGGGGAGAGCTGAGCTGCTGGGCCAGCATTGGGAGGGGAGAGCTGAGCTTGCTGGGTCAGCAATGGGAGGGGAGAGCTGAGCTTGCTGGGTCCGCATCGGGAGGGGAGGGGAGGGCTGGGCTGAGCTTGCTGGGTCAGCAATCGGAGGGGAGAGCTTGTGAACTTTGAGAATGAATGGCATCACTGTGCCTGCAGCTCCAAAGGTCAGTGAGCACTTCTTATGAAGCTCATTTACTTTCTAGGAATCAACATTTAAACTTTCATTGTGGTATATAGTAGCAGCTTTTAAAAGGTGCAGATTAAAAGTATGTCGTTCTGACCTTAACCCTAATCGAGGAGCTTACCAGTCTCTGGCTTCTCCTTTTACTGTCTAGTCACAAGCTTAGGGATGGAGAAGACTAGAAAGTGATGCTTAGTTGCAGCAAGAAAAATAAGGGATTTGCCCTGTTAAACAGGCCTACGTTGTGTGACAAATTTGTGTAAATCTCTGTATTCGATAGACACAAGTAGGAACTCTTCTCATTCACTTCAGCCAAAAACTTTGATAACAACTTTGACAATGTAATCTGCCACAATGTGGAATTTTCCAACGGCGAGCAAAGCATCAGCGGGACGGGAAATTGGAAGATGGCGAGGAAACCTTGCTCCTAAGAGCTTGCAGTCTGTTGGGATTCCTGTGTGCATTGTTTGGCATATGCCCCAGGATCCTCGCCAAACTTTTAGGAATAACAGACTGATTTTTTTTCTTGCTAGACTTGAAACGAGCATCTGTTTGTTTTTTTTCAGCTTCCCCTCCTCGTCTGCAGAAAGCCATCTGTTTTTATCCTGTATTTTGCCACCACACTGTCCTTCAGACCAAAATGTTTGAATTTTTCTATGAAGATACAGTTTTATTTTTTATTTTTTTTGGTTTTGCTTATTTCATTAAGCACATTGTGAGGATCTTTTCTGATACCCCCCTTCTTTTCTTGAGGAAGAAGTCCTCGTTAGTTGGTGTTGTTCAGGGGAATGTCTGAAACAGACGCCTACGCAGAATGCACTCACCCACGCAACGTCCGCCCCCACACAGTTCTTCTCACCCACTTTCCTCCCGTCGTTTCTACGTCTGGCTCCAGCATAGTTCCCAGGCTGCCTCTCATTTTCGCCTTCCCCACTTCTCATAGAAAATACGCCATTTATTTTCTTGCGCCGCTTCATTTTTCCCCCATTTCTTTGCCGCCCTTTAAATACATATGTAGGCAGCAAGCGTGCACACATGTACGTCAATCTGTAGTATTCACATTGTATCTTATTATAAAGTCAAGGAGAAAACAGGTGTATGCTGTGTGGGGATTTCTAATCGTTGGCTTTCCCTGAACAAATATGTTATTGTGTTACTGCGCAGCACAAAATACTCGCATTGGAAACCAGGGTTATTGCATTGCTAAGGGAGCGCATTGATGTATTTTGTTTTAGTCCTATTTTCCCCTAAACCACCATTGAAGCCCAGGGCATTTAGATATTTTTTAGGTTTATCTGCTGATTTTTTTTTTTTATGTTCTGATGCTTTGCTGGTGAGCACATGCGTACATAGAACATTTCAATGTTTTAGTTGTACGATATGAAGCAAATTGTCCAAGCGAGAACATAGACATATTTTAGGTCCTTGCTTTGCATTTTCTTTTTGTTCGCAGGTCATTTAGCACTTGTTGATTCCTACAGAAGAGAACCTTCCCTCCTCCTTCCTTCTTAGCACCAGCTAGTTTATCGGCCATTGCAGTTTTTAGGTTTAGCTATTTGTTAGCAAACCATGAAATACAGTGGAGAAAAAAAATCTTTCCTTTTTTTTTTTTTATAACACCAAATAATGCCATATAGGCTCCAGCCTCCCCATTGGACAGTTCTTCAGCTTTATGAGGAAGTTGTTATTCTTCTCAAGACGTAGCAGAGCAATCCTAATGCCATGCAAATGTGTGTCATAAAAATGGGTGGCCAAAATGTCTATTTGTTTTGGCATTTAAAGTGGCACTTTTATTAAAACAAAAAATGATACTTACCTTTACTTTAGCCGAGCCCTCAACCCCTCACCTGGCTTCCATTCTGCCCCGCACCATCCTTGCGACACCAGACACAGCCACCTTTTTCCTTCAACCTCCAGCTTCTGCCTACCTGTGGATATAGTAATTACAGAAGGGGTTCCCCAAAATCTGAAAGTTATTTCACGGCAGGTATAGAGAGTGTGCAGAGAGTGACTATTTTTAATGTGCTCCCAAGAGTGGTTGGTATACCATATCAGCCGGTTATTTTTGACCTTGACATCAGGTCATTGCAAGAGGTATTGTAATTAGTTGCTATGGGTTCCTGCATATTGTGTCTTTGCTCTTAGGTCCGTGTGACCCTATGTTACTCACGGCTGTCCTCTGTTTGTCTCCTGTAGATGACACGCCTGGTGTTGCCCGGAATGCTGGAGAGGTGAGTCACTCGGTGCCTCAGACACACAAATAAACACTACCCAGACAGGCCCTCATTATTATTTATAGGGGAGAATCCTTTTCTTTGAAAAATTCATTCTGGTGACTAATCTGCCTGGCCTCCATGTTGGTAACGATGGAGCGATCTGAGGTGACTCATAAGGACGGAGGGTGACTCACCGGCTTCGTGGAATCCTCCAGCTCTCCTCAATGCTCTTGTGGTGATTTTCTTTTTAGAACAGAATTAAAAAAATAGTCTGTGAGTCATCAATACAGAGTGAACAGCTTTCTATTCTTAGGGGGAATTACAGTGAATGGGGGTGGGAGTTTCCTAAGGGATTACCTGCATCCAGGCTGCAGCTGTTCAGCCATGTTAAAAATGGCATTGTGAGAACACAGCAGCGCCATGCACGCTAAGGCAAGGGTCCCCCAGGATTGCCAGCATGAGGCTTGTTGGCACTGTTATGGTTGGCATCTTTCTGGATATCTAAAATCCACATTAACCTGGTTGCTGGATAAGATTATCAATTGGCCAGTTGCAACCCAACCCAAGAATTTCAATTCTTTGTGGTTTGGTCACCAGGAAAATTATTACAATCCTCCAAAAAGAAAATCACCAGTGAAAAGATTTTTGTTTGAGTTCCCAGCTCCACTCACTTGAGGTATAAGTGAACTCAATCTCTAAAAATCTCATATTAGGTTTAAAATGTTATTTTGCCATTCTGCATCCAGGCTGCAGCATTTCAGCCATGATGGCATGGTGAGAACACAGCAGTGCCATGCTTGCCAAGGCGGGGGTGCCCCAGGATTGCCAGCACAAGGCTTGTTGGAACTGTCTTGTTTGGCATCATTCTGAAAATCTAAACGCCACACTTATTTGGTTACTCAATATGCTTATTGAATGGCCAGGTAAATTACAATCCTCTAAAAAGAATATCACCGGTAAAGAGATTTTTGTTTGAGTTCCCAGCTCCGCCCACTTGAAGTAAAAGTGAACTCAAACTCTAAAATCTCATGATAGGTTTAAAATGTTATCGTGCTATTCTGCATCCAGGCTGCCATGTTAAAATGGTATAGTCTAAGCACAGTAGTGCCAGGCACGCTATGGCAGGGGCCCCTAGAATGCCAGGACAAGTCTTGCTGCCACTGTCTTGGTTGGTATCCTTCTGAACGTCCAAATGTCACTCTCGCCTGGCTGCTGGATATGCATATCAAATGGTCAGTTGCAACCCAACCCAAGAATTTAAATTCTTTGTGGTTTGGTCACCAGGAAATGTATTACAATTGTCAAGGGCATCAGTAAAGAGTTCCTTGCTCCACCCACTTGAGGTAAAAGTGAACCCTATCTCTATAATCTCATATTAGGTTTTAAATGTTATTGTGCATTGAAACGTTGTTAAAATAACACTGGGTGCTTCCTGGTATAGGTTGACAATGCTTTCTCCCTGTCTCTCATTTGTACTCTTGCATTGTCTACCTGGCACATGATCACCAAGGAGCCATGCGGCACACTACAGGCTGAAAAAGTGGTTGCAGGGAGACTGCAGGAGATCAGTAGCACTAAACATGCAATACAGGTTTAAAAAGGAATAATACATTTAGGTTAGGTAATAGTTAAGTTACGATATACTTTAGCAAGCTAAATGCTACCCAATGAGGGTTTACATGAAAGTTTTTATACTTTACAGGCTTATTTATGGGAACCTTTTTTTAGTCTCTTTACCTTAAAGGGAGTCAAATTATTCAGATTAGGTTCAGTGAAATTAAAACGGAATTAAACTTGTGTTACTCACCTGTCACCGCTCGCAGGACAGCTCCATCTTCCTGTAGAGCAGGAATGTCAAACTCAAATACACAGAAGGCCAAAATTAAAAACTTAGACAATGTCGCAGGCCAAACCTTGAAAAATATTTATAATATATCTCATTAGATATAACCCCTTTTTATTTGGAAACAAGGAGGTTTTGCTTCACATTCAATCTGGAACAAGCTTATAATAGGGAAAGAGGCATAACATTTTTTTTTTATTTTTATTTAAGAATTAATCTTATGCCTCTTTCTCTATTTGTAGCCTTCTGAGGTAAATTTCATTGGTAACCTTTTTGCACAGGCATTAACAACAATAATAATCACAATATTCTTCTATGTAAATCCAACCATTCAAGTCCATGCCTTGGAGTAGCACGGAAAAGTACAGCTGAGGGGTAGTGCTAGAAATGCCAGACGCGGCCAATGAGGAGCTAAATCCTAAGAGTGGCCCACCGCTGAAACTCCCTCTTCATTGAAATAGCGCCGCTACTAAAATTCCCGGCAATATTTGCGTCTATAAAACAGTTCAATGCGGGGCCACGCATAGGCAGAAAACCCGCTGATCTATAGACGCGAATGATGCCAGAGAAATGTAGTAGTATCGCTATTTCAATGCAGTGGCGGGCCAGGTGCAGCTCATATTTAGGATTCCTTTGGGGACCAAAAAAAAGGATGTTGGGGGCCAGATTTGGCTCCTGGGCCAGAGTTTGCCACCCCTGCTGTAGCGGGAGAACCTGGTCATTTGATCTTTCAAAGTCGCATGACTAGCTCTCCTCCAATCATGGAGCTCTCTCTGCTGTATTGTTTCCATGGATCGATATTCACTCCATGGATATTCACCAGCTGCACAAAATGGTCTAAGTTATTGGATGGGATGAGCTGTGGTGTGCATAAGGAAGCTAAGCAAAACGGAAAGCCGATAAATATAGATTGTAAGCTCTTCGGGGCAGGGTCCTCTCCTCCTGTATTACTGCCTGTATTAGTCTGTCAGTTGCAACCCCTATTTAATGTACAGCGCTGCGTAATATGTTGGCGCTATATAAATCCTGTTTATTATTAATAATAATAATAATAATAATAATAATATTCATATATCCCCTCCACACAAGAGAATGTGTGTAAACCTTTCACATGTGATTCCACATATCCAGATATCAAAATGATCCAGTGATTAGGTGATGTGATCAAGAGATCTTCAGGTTTCTAGTACCCCCTACACTATTTAAAGGGCGACTTAGTGGGGTGCTGGTGACTTATTTTGTATAAATTAGGTTTTTAATAATTTTATTTGTTTTAGATCTAAAGGTGTCATTCTGAACGTCTCATCTGCTAGTGGCATGTACCCGGTTCCTTTGCTGACTGTATATTCTGCTACCAAGGTAGGTAACTCCTCCCCGCTATTTGCTGTTTGGGTACTCAGAACTATCTTCAGTTGTTTTTTCTAAAGCTGCACATAAAGTGCCCCAACATCAACTAAAACTTTAAGATTCATAAACGTCTGTATTTTATTTTTGTCTGTGACTCCACTTGGGGGATTTCTCCCTACTTTGTCTCTCTGTGACACCAGGGCAAGAGAGACGAGAATTGTTTGTCACTAGAAAAGGTAGATCACAGCCTAATAAAGATTCTTTAGCTTGCAAATAACAGACAGACAAACAATGACCCTGCTAAGCAAAGCTTCCCTACTCCACAAATGCTAGAAGTTTGGCTGAAGCTGGCTTTAAAGGATAACTATATTTTAATTTAGATTTACTTCAAATCTCAATTGAAGCTGAGGCAGTTAAAAATGTATTCCTTGACTCCTGTAATGGCTTGAAGAACTCCATGCCTCATTAAATTTGCTTCCTGTAAGCATGGGGTATCATGGCACCCCCCTTCCTGTCCTGGTCGTACTAAAGATCTAATGACAAAACACTGAAAGATGAATGAATGAGCACCAATCTGCTCTAGAGGGGAGAATGACGGAGCCGCACCCCGCTGTACTCTCCCCTTCACTCGCATTGTGGTCATTCTTTGTTCATGGATCCACCAGGACAGATCCATGAACAACGTAAGATGGCCGCTGTACTCAAGTCAGATTCTCGTCTGATACTAGCCCTGAGGCGATAATCAGACGACAATCATCTGACGTAGTCTAAGACAGGATGGTGTCAGGCAAGAGAATGAATGGACAACGAATTGCAATAGGCACACAGAAACAACCCTATTACCAGTATCTGTACAGGGATCATAACCCCCATCGGATACCAGCTACCTCCCAGTCCATCCACTTTTGTAAAGCGACAGCACGCTACACAGATCTGACCAAATGCATTAGTACTTTTGGGCATTAGGTGGGCCGTTTGTCCCTGCTTGGGTTGCCTTGTGGTTGATCGGGTGTTGTACCTGTGATCTTAGCATCTCACGCCTTGGGATAAACTAATTTCACACTTTAGTTCTGCCTATTGCTGTCTTTTTAGCTTGAAGCAAAAGGTCATCCATGATTGTGGTAACATGAAAATAGAGAACTATACTATATGGCCAGATATTTGTGGACGGCAGACTATTAGAACTTTATGAGGTTTTTGGACATCCCATTCCAAAATCATGGCCATCGATATGTAGTTACCCCTCCTCACCCTTTGTGGCTATAGCAGGCTACAACGTTCGAGTAAGGTTTTGGAGTTTGTCCTTGGAAATTTGAGCCTGATTTATTAAAGCTCCCCAAGGCTGGAGAGGATTCACTTTCATCAGTGAAGCTGGCGGATCCAGCAAACCTGGAATGGATCTTGTCCAGGATTCATAATATTTGCTAGCAAATTACTTTAAAGAAATCCATTCCAGACTTGTTGGATCACCCAGCTTCACTGATGAAAGTGTATCCTCTCCAGCCTTGGAGAGCTTTTATAAATCCGGCCCTGTGTCTATTCAGCCTGAAGGGAATATATCAGGTTGGGTATTAACGTTGGATGAGAATACCTGGCTCACAATTGGCAATGCAGTTTATTCGGGTTAATTTCAGGGCTTCATGTAGGACACTGGCGCTCCCCCCACACCAAACTCATTAAACCATGGGCTCCATGTGTAAATCGGGGAACCTGACATTCCCAAGTGGGAATCTTCCAGGCCCATGTGTCTGAATGGCAGTAATTTATTCCCTGGTGGGAACACATGGACCTGGACTATTCCCACGAGGGAATGTTTGTGGGAATGTCTGATTCCCTGAGCCGGAGTGGGCGCAATCCTGCTGCAACATAAACGAGTCTTCCCCAAATTGTTGCTGCAAGGTTGTAAGAGCGCAATTGTCTCAAATGTCCTTGCAGCGAAGGCGCTGTTAATGCAACAGCATGCAAATGCATTTTGAAGGGGCGTCAACATCCTTTTGGCCATATATTATGCATTTTACTACAAAAATTTTCATTTACTATGTCAGATTGTTACATTTTGTATTCTTCTTTTATGTTTGCAACTAATAACATAAAACATCACATAATAAATTTAATGAAATGACCCCCCTCCCTTCTCCCTTTTGTATCTCCTCTGCCAGGCGTTTGTGGATTTCTTCTCCCGGGGTCTGCACGCAGAATACTGCAATAAGGGGATCACGGTACAGGTGAGTTTTCTACGTCGTTGCCGAGGATCCTTGTTATTGTGTGGTTTCCACAGCAACAGCAGCTGTCTTGGCAACAAGGAGCTCACGTTCTCTCTTCCCACTCAGGAGGGTGTGACGTCCTTACCGTTCCGTCTTTTAGTTGGTCTCTTTTAATAATTTTATTTTTTTTTTAATTTTACCTCACTTGGTGGTTTATTTTCTCGGTTACCAAACAAAAAAATTCTTCCAAGACAAGAGATTACCGCAGAATTGCACTAATGTGTTTTCGGTGATCTTTGCTTTAACAGTAACCCTTATATGACCGGGATATTTTATGCATTCATGAGGGATTCCTACCAGGATACAATAACCCCCACCCTTTTTGCTGGCAGATCCAATTGTAGCCGTGCATTTCAATTCTCCCTTTGTTGGTAAGGTGCAACGGCAGATTTTTAGGACAAAACATTTTGCAATATTTGTGTAGCAGTGGAGAGGTAATATTTAAATCTTGCTACCTTTATGAGTCCGGTCCTAAAAGCCACCTAGGATAGAACCACCATATGGTCTCTGTAGGTCTGTCCATCTTCAGAGCCTTTGTGGGGTCCCTATGAAGCCTCTAAATTGCAGACTTTGTCTTGTAGGTGTCACCCCAACCATATAGCAATGCCGGAATCTCATTAGGCAATAGAAATTTAGCTATGCAACCTTTAAATGGCTTTGGGCAGAACAATTTAGTGTTGCTATTTCTAAAGACCTTGCAGGGTCACCTTTCATTATTGGCAGTCTTGTTCAATTGCTGCTTGCCCGGGGATTGCAAGAGCAAGCTATAAACACGCCCTGACTTTTAACAGATGGGATGCTCCTCATAACCCACAATCATTGACGAGCCTCGGCTTATACCTTTTAACAGTCCAATGCCAAAGCTTTGATGGCTAGCAGATGTTTGCACAAATGGCCCGGCATAACCTCCATGCAAGCCAGAAATCAAGACACTGTGCCCCCAGTGTAACCCCAGGATCCTGGTGGCACCTGAAAAATTGTTTGGCTGTCTTTGCCATGGTAGGTTTAGCACCAGAGATATCAGCACACAAAACCTTGGCACCCATTATTTATAAGGTCCCTTGAAATATATGTGGTTCAAACAACACCTGCAGTTTGAGCTTAGTAATGGTGCCCCGTATGCCTGACTATACACAGTGTGTGCAAAACACATGATGGGTAGTATTCTTCCTTTGTGTGCACAGACATTTTAGTGGGAAGGCTTCAGTGTTCAGTGTTGAACCCAGAAATTGTTTTAGGCCAAGTAGGAAGGAATTGTAGGTGGGTGGTGGCCCCTGTGTTGTGACCCAACTTCCCAGTAACCACCCAAAAAGAGCCGGGTGGTTACTAAAATATGCACAGCTATAAGGAGCTGGGTAGAACACTTTGCCAACTACAAAATGCATCAAACCCAGTATACAAACCAAATTATTATGACTTATGTAAATTATATAAATTATGTGTTTATGCAGTGTTCTCCCCAACTGTATTTACCTGGGTGCATCACAGTATAGGAACTTTGTATAGTTGGGGTCTAATACAAAGACGGTGGAAAAAAGGACATACAGTACAGGACATAATTTTAAGAGTTACTGGATTATAGCAGTAACAACTGGGGGCACTGAATTTGTCACCCTTCTCGCTTTTTGTTCACCGGCTTACAGATTCTCGCCACTCCTCAATTTCTGGGGAGAACACTGTTATGTAACACTGCTTTATCAGGTAATCGTCGGCAACCAATCAATAGATCAAATGGGCTTTGTGTTCAATCTTTGGATGATGTCACAAAGTAATAGAACGTATGCCATGGTGGGGTTTCCTGGTTTTGTCCCTTCGTATCTATGCCATCACTGACCAGGTGCCCACATTGGAAGATTTTATATTCTATTCTTATTCTGATGACTGCTGTCCATTTTTTTTTATTTTATGTAACTTTCTGTCCCTGATATCAGGACAGAGAGAAATCAGTTAATTATCTAGCAGGGACAGGTGGTAATACAAATCCAAAGAAGGTTTTAACTATTTAACTTCAATTTAAAACTTAAAAATAAAATGTTGCACTCCAACATCAACAATACTCGGTGTCTTTTAAGTTCTGCAATTCTGCAGGTTCCCAGAAAAGCAGGTAGGTCATAATGGAAGCAATAAAAAAAAGTATGGAGCATGTAAAACGTAAAATGTTCACTTATCCTGTTTGCTCTCTTTCCCTGACCTAACTTACCCAACCTGTCCACAGATGCATATTTGGATCCAGCAGCCATAGGCTCCACCGTATTTCTGTATCCACAGCTGCAAGTCTTCACTGTACTGGCTGCTTCCACACATTATTAATATTAACTTGTTTTTATATAGCACCAACATATTACGCAGTGCTGTACAAAGTCCATAGTCATGTCACTAGCTGTCCCTCAAAGGAGCTCACACTCCAATGTCCCTACCATAGTCATATGTCTTTAATACAGTCTCCGGTCATTTTTTTTGTGGTGGGAAGCCAATTGACCTCACTGCATGTTTTTGGAATGTGGAAGGAAACCGGAGTACCTGGAGAAAACTCACGCAAACGCGGGGAGAAAATGAAAACTCCTTGCAGACACAGTCGTGGCTGAGATTCAAACCTGGGACCCAGCACTGCAAAGGCCAGAGTGCTAACCACTCAGCCACCATGCTGCCCAACATTATATCACACAATGGGACATACCCTCATTTTGCATTACCTCGAACATCCAGTTTGTCATGCCCGGGAAGACTGTTACAAAATGATCACCAAAGTCCCCCCCAAGATCAGCGATAATCAGCACAGCCTTTGAGCCTAAAAAGCCTTTAGTACTGTAATATTCAGAGGTGACCGGGAAACCTTGTGACCCCAGATGTATTCAACTGTGGTTGCCAAATATTGGGAAATATGTGAACAGGAAGAGGGTGGTTTACTTTAGATCCAGACAAAGGGGGCAAATAGAATAGGAGCTGGTGGGTTCTTTTTATAAAGTAGTGAATCTGACATTCAGCAATATTCTATGATGGAGAATTCCCCAGATCCTTGTGTCTCCAATAACAGTGATTGATGTTAGTGAATGTCACAATTGCTGCTTTATAAATAAGCTCCAAGTCCAATGCAAATGATACAAATACAATTTTTTTTATATTTTAACTATATGCAGTGTGCTAAAAAGGGAACCTGCCCTGTCATTCTTATCCAATCTGAACCATTGACCGCTTTTCAATTCTGCTTATCAGGAATGACCTTTGTAAACAAACTGGTGGCAATGGGCAATACAAATGTTCTGATAAAACCCTCAAAGTGTCTTTTCTAGCAATTATAAATGTTTTAGCCATTGTATACAGGAGTTTTATTTGCCAAAAGTTTGTTGACATTGCTTATAAAAGAATGCAAATTAAAATTGGCCAGGGGGATTTACTTAATACTGTATTTCTCTTGCTGTTTTTTTTCTAGTTCTAGAAAATACTGAATTGAGTGCAATGAAAAGCAATGCGCATCATAGGGAGGCCAATCCTGTTATTATCAGTGCACTGCCCACTTCTCTCCCATGGTCTTTGTAAACACTGCAATACATCATCCTTGTGCTGCCATCTTGTGACCAAAACACATAACTGCAATCAACTCTAGATCAGTAATGACTTTTTTATATCTAAATATTATATTTAGGACTTTGTAAATGTTTAAGTGCGCCATTTAGCTATGAAAAGGACACCATGTCCCTTTTTCCCCTATTCCTTTAGTGCATACAGCTTATATATATGGCTGGACAGCAAGGTGGCACAGTGGTTAGCACGCTCTTCTTTGCAACACTGGGTCCCAGGTTCGTATTTTGGCCAGGACACTATCTGCTTTGAGTTTGTAGGTTCTCCTTGTGTTTGCCTCAGTTTCCTCCAGGTACTCTGCATTCCTCTCACATTCCAAAAATATGCAGTTAGGTTAATTGTAACAGCTAGTTACATGGTTATGGAGATTGTAAGCCATGTCAGTGCTAAATAATTTGTAGATAATAATAATAATGTGTGTACAGAGCTAAGGTCATAATGCCAATTCATTATCTAGTAAGCAGCCTGGTGGTATGGATGGAAAGGTGACACAAGATGGAACGTCCCCTCACCTTTGCATTACCTCGGACACCCAGTTTGTGATGCCCAAGCAGGCTTTTACAAAATGATCACCAAAGTCCAACATCTTGGTGGTAAACTATGTACAGTTGCAGACTTCAGGGGCCATTTTTTGCATATCTGTGTTCTAAAGAGATCTGTGTTGTTGATGATGAAGGCTTTATGTAGGCAGCAGGCTGCACATCCAATTTGCTGCAATGATCCATCGATGTATTTTGGTGCACATGTTGGGAACACCTATTTTCAAGCATCATACTGCTTTGGCTGTCTAAACTTATGTACAGATTTTAGATAAAAATTATAATGAATCATTGCCAACGAATCGGCATTCTCACCAACAAAAATCAAAATCCAGGATTCTATACAAATGATAACAGTGTGCTTATTAGCAGGGTTCAGCAGGCTGTTGTACTGACAATAGGTGAGATTGGGAATATGAAAACTGATTTATCAGGCTGGATCACCAGTGGCACCCAAGAAATATTGTTGATGGTGAGGTTGTCATTTTACACCATAGGCTAGGGTTTTAGCTGGGCGCACCACCCGGCACTTTCAGTAACCACTCGGCTGTTTTTGGGTGATTACTGATTGGTTTGGTCACAGTACAGAGGCTGCCATCTACAATTACTTCCCTACCGGCTTGTAAAAAATATATGGGTTTAACACTGGGTTTGAATGAGGAATTATCTAACAATAGGTCTGGTTTGCTTTATTTTGAACAGCATTCATCTAATGTTTATTTGGACCTAAAAAGTAAATAACAGTATATAGGACTGTTTGTGCAAAATGAGCCCGAGCAGAGATAGAATAGTAGTCCTTGTTATTAATAAAACAAAAAAAAAATGAATAGTAAGAGTTCTGATTTTGTAGGCAGACCATAGAAGACCTGAGTTTTTGGGTGCCTGCTATGTTTTATGGGGCAGAACTACCTTCTAAAAGTGTCACAACAGACTTTGGCATAAGCAGAATATCTCCATAAAGGGGGCATTACAGACAAGTAAATCAGGGACAGATTCTTTCTGGAGATTTATGTTCTGTGTCTTCTCTCCTCAGAGCGTCCTACCGTTCTTTGTGGCAACAAAAATGAGCAAAATCCGCAAGCCAACATGGGACAAACCCAACCCAGAAAATTATGTGAAATCAGCTCTGAACACCGTGGGCTTACAGAGCAGAACCAACGGCTACCCAGCTCATGCCTTTTTGGTAAGTAAATGTGGAATGTATGTTGCACCAATTTCTTATTTGTTATGTGCTCATGGGAACTGCATAGTATTTACAGCTTCTGCCTAAAAACAGGGCTTCCCTAATCCCTAATTTTTTTTAGAAGAGGAACTGATTATATATATATATATGTACTTTAAAGTACATTTAAAGGAGAAAATCCGCAAGGTACATTTTTGCGGAAAATTTGTTGCGTTCCTTATAATATCAAAGGGCAAAAAACCCCAAAAGGTTAAAAAAAAGTAGGATTTTAAAGGCATATACAACATAAAACAACATCATTGTTATTAAAACCTATTAAAAACAACAAAACCAATAAAAAATACAAAACTCCCTTTAGTTTTACATATTGCAAAATCATAAAAGGACCAGAACAACCTCTTTGATGATTTATATGAAACCCACTCGCAACCGGATATCATCAAGGACAGCTGTCAACCTGTGGTCCGCGAGAAAATTTTGGTGGTCTGCGGGTCTGGCCAGTGCACCCCCGAGCAGGGTCAGGAGAAGGACCCCACTGGAGGGACGCACCGGTCAGAGCCACGAACCACGTCCCCAGTACATTTCCCAGGCTCAGGAAGTGGGCGGGCTGTGTCCATGGACACAACCTGCCCACTCTTCCATTGCAGACTCAGATCTGAGATGGGAGAGTTGAGCGGGGTTATGTCATAATGATGTCACTCTGGAGGAGGTTTCTTCCCTTTGAGTGACAACCGGCTCCCCGCTCATGCGTAGTCGTGAACCGGTGCTTTTAGTGGTCTGTGGGACTGAAAAGGTTGATGACCACTGATCTAGTGTACATCAGAGGGAGTATTCATACATTAGTCACGTTTCGCAGCACTAGGCTGCTTCTTTAGGAAAAAATTGTGAGGTCTGTACAGAAGCAGAATAACGTAGTATAACATTTTGTTGTAAAGAATAATAAAATAACTTAATCCTTTTTAGGTAATCAAAAAAGTTGGTTGAAGCAGGCATCACACAAAGGCCAGATTGCTGACAATTGATAAATGTTGCAGAATAAATTATTAGCTCCAGAATAAATTATATAAGAAAATGTATATTTACATATATTCTAATAGCATGTTGATGTTTATATAATTCAAGTTAAATACCAAATGTGGGCCAAACTGGATTCCCTATTGTGAGCCAGGTCTTCTCATCCAACATTAATACCCAACCTGACATATTCCCTTCAGGCTGACACAAAGATCCTGATTTATTAAAGATCTCCAAGGCTGGACAGGATACACTTTCATCAGTGAAGCTGGTTGATCCAGCAAACCTGGAATGGATTTTCCTATTATTCCTGGACCAGATTCATTCTAGGTTTGCTGTATCACCCAGCTTCACTGATGAAAGTGTATCCTCTCCAGCCTTGGAGAAGTTTAATAATTCAGGGCCAGTGTACTTTATTAATTATTTACTGTATTTTTTTATGGGGGGGGTTGAGGTGGGTTGCTGACTGCAAATATTTGGGGAGATTTATCTTCACTTTCTGTACCTGAGACACAACAGGGAATATATAGGGAATTATTCAGGGAAATTTTCATCTCCGACAATCATCACCAGAACAGGTGAGCCTATTGGAAGATTTCTACTCACCTCTGATTGTGCTGACAATTGTAAAAGTTCCCATTTACTTTTTTATAAAACAAATGAGGGTGAATCCCTCACAGCAGTAAAAATCTGACAAGACACAACCCTTGAAAAAAAGGGATCAACCCCCAAATCCTATAAATAAGTTATAATTTTAGACTTTTACAGTTGGGGTGTTGCTTCTATTCGCTAATCTGTATTCAGTATTTTATTGCTGTCAAGGGGCCTGATTTAATAAAGTTTTTCAAGTCTGCAGAGTATACACTTTCATCAGTTAAGCTGGGTGATCCAGCAAACCATGGTGAGTTATTAAAGGCTTCAATGATATCCTCTAGTTGGTTAGGGGGAAGTGTTGCGTGTAAAAAATACCTTTAGATATTTTTAATGATAGTTTATTTGGTTTTACATACCAAAGATTTTTTTACATTTCATCCAAGACTAACTATTATTCGTATTCTGTAATGCAGATGATTGGTGGGAATGGTATCGTTGGCTTTGTATACAGAATGTTACACCACTGGGAAAATTTTTAATGGAGAACTTTCAGTCTAATATCCATTCTCTCTTTTTGTTTTTGCAGGGTTGGTTAACCACATCTCTATTTCCCTCCTGCCTCGCCACAAAGCTGGCTATGAATGTGAACAAAGGACTACGGGCACGATCTCTGAAGAAAGCCAAGAAAAACTAGAAGCTAGCAAAGTATTAGAACCCCCCCCCCCCCATTGTTCCATGCTTTCTATTAATAACATAGAAATAAAAGGGCTTCCAATGTGAATAAGGATCATTTGACGACCCATAAATTAGTCCCTGAACCTAAATTTTTGTTTGCTCAACCTCCCTTTTCTTTGTGTGTCTACAATTCTCATTCGCTAAAGATTCTTTTAATTTACTTTAACTATAAGTAACTATGCATATCTGATATATTACTTTTATTTCTCTTCTAATGTTATGTAAGTTTGGGCTGATTTGGGCTTTATTTTAAATAGCTTTATTTTTTTTTTATTTTTTTACATTTTGTGCCCTTTGGTTAAAAACCTGCCCACCATGATAAGTTTTACTGTAACAATTACTACGGCTGTGATTTTACCTGAATTTTAAGCATTAGTTCTGTCCCTCTTTTTGCATTTTGTGCCCTAAAAATCTTTGCTTGAACTTTGACTACAACAGTGCTGTGCTTTACGGTTTGCTCTGAAACAGAAATCTCAGATCGTTCTTGAAGAAAAATCCAAAGTCTGCTTACACTGCCCCTTTCCTAATTGGTTATCATTAGTAGTTGTTAATTATACCTTGGGTTTATACTTTCCTCACCTGCACCTCATTCTGGACAGCATGTCACACTCCTTCCTGGTAAATACCAAGCAGCTGAAGCCAACTGTCTTGCAGTAGCATGGGGCTATGTGTACCAGTGTTGTCTTGCAAGATTTGGACTTGACTCTGCTGTCTCTGGGTATCTTATCAGAAGGATGTGGCAACATCATGCCCGGGGGTAAATTGCAGATAATTCTATTGTTTATTAACTTTACACCTATTAACAGCACATGATTTGTAATGAGGAGGATTCTGTGCAAAGTGAGCAGACCTAAGGCTAGGTACACATGTACGATAATCTTTCACGATCCTTTCCAACGACAGAAGACTGCACGCTGCATGAATGAGCACTGTACATACACTGCTGTTCTGCTCTATGGAAAGTGGAGGGGGGAGAACGACAGAACGGCAACCCGCTGTGCTCTATCCCCTTCACTTTCGCCAGGATGGATCCATGAGCGACATTCGGTATCAACCATGAGGGCATTATTGGATGAAAATCATCTGACGTGTGTACGTAGTCTTATATTTTATTTACCAGCAGCATACATTTCCTGTGAACGGACACTGAGATTATATACAATATTCTGTTTTCATATCCCTAAAAACAAATCACCCATCACTGGAACACTGAAGACATCTGCACTATTATTACACTTGAACAAACACTCTGAACAAACTTATGTTTTTAGGTGTTTTATATTGACTTAGAATTTACTTTGGAAGCTTCAATCATCTTTTTGCAGTTAATGGATCGCTCGATTCAGAATGATTCCTTTAACAAGATCTCTTGATGCATGAAGGCTATGTACACATCTGCACTATTTGTTGCTGGATCTTTTATGATCCTTTCCAACAAAAAAAGATTGCATGATGCATGAAGGAGCGTTGTCCATACAGAGCCATTCTGCTCCATGGAGAGGGGAGAACGAAGGAGTGGCGCCACACTGCGCTCTCTCCCCTTCACTTCCATTATGACCGTTCATGGATCGCCAAGTCGGATCCATGAACAACGAGCGCTGTACACATGCCAGATTCTCGTATGATATCAGCCTGAAGCAATTATCGGACGAGAATCATCTGACATGTAAACATGGCTCTAAATACTTTACATAGGTGGTTCTGTATGTACCAGAGCAATGCTTTTCTAAAGAATTTGCTTTGCTTTCAGCAAACTTCAAATAGGTTTTTTAATTCTCCTAATGCACTGATTATTTCCTAAACCTGAACTATACTCACCTTCCCTCCAGAAACGTACCACCTCACCCGCACCAACATACTCGCCTGGGTTCAAGATCTCCAGCCATCTTGATCTGTTGTGCTGACAAGTATAAGTTTAAGTAAAAGCAGATTTAAAATGTGATTCAGGTTTGTTTTCATCAACTTATTTGAATGCATTTTAATAGTAAACCAGCTTCCTATAATTCTCTTCACATCTAGAAAGCTGAGGACAGTACAATGAAGCAGCTAGGTGAATGGAATAACACTGCTGTGAATCTAACAAATATACATTGCCGATTGGAGGAGAGTGCACAGAAACAATCTCATCACATATGGTTTCTGGTAGAAATGTCAGAAAATCGGAAATAAAAATATCTGTACACTGATTTATATTTTTCCATCTGTATATTTATTTGCCTACACTGATATATAAGACGTGTGGTTGTCAGCCAGACAAGCTTGGAGCTCCTTCAAGATCAATACTGGGATCAAAAAATGATTTTCAGACTAGACGCCTCCTCCTGCATCACGGCTGAGAGTGGCAGATGCTCCTTCAGTCATAATTGGCATTGTGGTACATATGGGAGCTTGTTGGTACGGATGTATTCACATTAATATTGATGATTTATGTATCCGAATGTATGCTCAGAGTTAAACATTTTGACAGATAACATGGATGTGTAATATTAAGTGGTTTGTACAGATTCTGGTGAGAAAAGGTTGTTTTTATACTAATAAATATATTGAGCAGAATATGTGTGCGATCTTCTATTACCTACGTTGTAGTTTTCCTATTTGTTGGCTTTTTATGCACAGTAGATCCCAGGTTCGAATGTCGTCCAGAACACTATCTGCATGGAGTTGTTCTCCTCGTGGGTTTCCTCCCACATTCCAAAAACATGCAGTTAGGTTAAGCGGATTCCCCCAAATTGTCCCTAGACTGTATTTAAAGACAAATGACTATGGTAGGGACATTAGATTGTGAGCCTGTTTTAGGGACATTTGGTGACATGACTATGGACTTTGTACAGCGCTGCGTAATATGTCGGGGCTTTATAAATACTGTGTAACACAGTACTGGAGTGGGTTATCTGTGAGGTTTGGATCTGAGGGAAGATCATTAGTATAGGGCAGTAATCCCCAAAAAACATTTTCTGTGTTGCTTGTATGTGCTTTGGCTTTATATCCGGGCACACTATAGACATTGGAAAGGTATACAACTATTTGGTCATTGAGCCGATTTACAGAGCTGTGCAGCATGCATCAGTGACAGGTTCAAGAGCCCGCAGACCCGGATCGAGGAGAATCCCTACTGAGGACAGAGTCCTGAAGAATGAAGGGAAGACGCCACTCTACACTATACTCGTCAGAGAGCCGGTTGTAAGTGTGAGCTATAGGTAAGTGTGGAAAAGCTGAATGCCATTTTGTGTTTGTACTGTCATGTCACCTTACAACTGCATTTAAGGTTTTCTGCGCTTTCCAGTTAAAGCTAAATCACAGGGCTTAACCCTGTCTTGCATCTTATGTGTAGTAACATACCAGCTTTTATTCAAACCCCAAAGCATGAACACATTTTAGTGTGCAAGTGCTTATGAAAACATGGCATGGAGTAAAAGTAAATTCAAATTTTCTTTCTTGCACAGGAAGTGCAGCATGGTGGCTCAGCGGTTAGCACTCCGGCCTTTGCAGCGCTGGGTCCCAGGACCTTGTCTGCATGGAGTTTTCGGGTTCTCCCAATGTTTGCCTGGGTTTCCTCTCGCTTTCAGACCTGCAGTTAGGGTAATTGGCTTCCCCTCAAAATTGACCTTAGACTGTGTTAAAGACATATGTCTATGGTAGGGACATTAGATTGTAAGCCCCTTTGTGGGAAAGCTAGTGACATGACTATAGACTTTGTATAGCGCTGCCTAATATGTTGGTGCCATATAAATACAGGAGGATTGGGCAATTGTAACAAGCTGTAGACCAGCCCAGGTAAACCCAGTTTCCTGCTACTTGGAACTAGAAGTGGTACTGGAGCTGTTCTTTTTGCAGCTCAGCAAGGTAAAACAAAACCCATTTGCTTTACCCCAAGGTGTTCAGTAGAATAAGTTCAGGGCTGTATGCAGGCCACTTCACCAAATGCAATATACCATAACATCATATTCCTGTCTTTGCACAAAGGAGTACAGTCATGCTAGAAATGTAAATGTTCTTCTCTAATCTGGTATTTGAGAATAGTAAAGACTGTCAAGCTCATCACAGACCTTCCTCTCCACACATTATAGGGTTGGGGTGAAGAGCTTAGAGGTGCCATGTGACTAATAATGAGACAGGATGCCTAAGGTTGTTCGGTTGTAAACCAATGTGTGTGCTGCATTAGGAATATCCCAATAACTACACCCAGACCTTGTTCAGTGAAGCTGAAGATGCAGATTATTCAGAAATGCAAAAATTGTCATTGGAAAGGATCTTTCACAATCTTTTCCAACGACAAAAGACTGCATGATGAGCACTGTATATACATCGCCATTACGTTCTATGGAGAGGCGAGTATGATGGAGCGGCACCCCGCTGCGTTTTCTCCCTTTCACTTTCATTATGATCATTCGTTGACAAAATCACAAATGATTGCCTAAAGGTAAAAACCCCGAAAACTGGGGAATGACTAAAAGAGTAATCTGAGGGATCTTCCATCTGCAGCTGGAATTAGATGTAGGAGAAACATTCACCTACTAAAACCTGGGTGATGGTCTGTTACCTGCAGATAGTGGAACGAGAAGCCAGAGCTTCCATCTGGGATGATAAAACTTAGTCTTCCTGGAACTTGCACACCCTATACCACATCCAAACTATGGGGAGAATTTCCTGGGAGTGAATTGATTCTGGGAAGAAGAATGGTGGAATAATTGAACAAGAGGGCTACATGGGACCCTCTTAAGAAAGAGTGAAAGGCCAACAGTCTATGAAATAGAACATAAAGAGTGGAAACCTGACCCGTCTGCTAAGAGCCAAACACTGGTCCAAAAACATTTTTTTTATTTGTCACATAGAAACTCCAGGGGTGGAACCCCTAGGACTCATGCCAAGTAAAGTATCTGCAAAGGTCTTGCAAAGAGTAGACTTTAGGGATTGTAGGATTGACAAACTTGTCCCTGTGTCTGGAAACCTTGGCTTCAATAGGCATGAGGGTAAACCAGCATCCATGAAGCCGGATGGCAAATCAATCTTTGGAACAGAGACTGCAGAGCTCAGAGGGAACCCACTAGGAGTCTCACCAAGTCACCATCCAACATTCACCTGGGCCAGTCTGGAGCAATGTAAATCAACTGCATGTCTTATATCTCAATCCAAGCAGACCAGGAAGAATATTTAGAAGAGCTCCCTGTACTCCCCATATAGCAGCACTCCTGGCTAAGGATTGGGGAGCAGCTCTTGGAGCCAATCAGGGTTTAGCATTTTAAATATGCATTCGTACAGGAAGAAAGAGCAGAGGGTTGACCTCATTAGCCGGCTGCTGCCAATTCGGTGTCCAATCACAAGCTAGGGAGGGTACTGAAGGGTTGAAGCTTTATTGATCTCTGTGCAAAACTTAAAAAATCACACATAAGGGTCAGTTTATAGAAAAACAGAGGATACCATAGCTGACATCTCAGTTAAACATGTAAGATATGAATTTATTTTGTGGACAATCTCTGACAGTTTTTAGATTACTGTCATTAAAGAATGACCTGGGTCTATGTGATCTCTCTTCATTGTAATAATTCCATAGCTCCCTATTACATGAGCTGCAGCACAACCATTAACAAGGCACTGTGGGACTGGTAATAGACAGGAACCTTTTATTCGGTGCTTATGTGGGGACAGCATTGAGTGTAACACCGGAAGAGGAAGCAGCATGGAGTGACAGGTGGGAGGTGTTTGTGTACAATGGAGGGATAGTTGTTAGTTGTAATGTTTCTGTGTTTGTTCTGAGGAAGCTTTCAGTGTAATACAGGAATGTAACATTGTAACAAGGTGGGAGTTATACAGGGGACCAATCAGAAGCTTTCGTTTGGGAAATTGAATTCCTAATTCAGTCTGAGCAACATTTTCCGTTTAAAGGTCTTTGTGTGTAAATGAACTGCAGTGTGATATTTGGGGGGCTGTGATCACTGCAGGATGGATCATCCCCCCTCTCCCTCCCAGGACTCCATGGGATATCCCCCCTCCTAGGACTCTATGAATATTCCTCCCCCCCCCCCTCTCCCTCTCCCTTGGACAGGTTATTGGAGTACATAGTAGTGTGGTGATCAGTAGGCCATGGCACACTGGTTAAGAATCAGTGATTTATTATTATTATTATCAATAGGATTTATATACCCTAAATGGGCAGCTGTGCAGATTCTATACTTGGCCCCATAGATATCTCTGAAAGTTGTGTTTTCTGATGGGGTTACTTATTATTTAAAAATTATTATTAATGAATTGTATAGCACCATCTTCTGTGGCAATGTAAATGGGATAATACAAACATAAACAACAATGTAAAAGATACAAAAAAATCATTTCCTTATGTTTGCAGAAATCTGGTGATTGCTTGAACAGTTTAGGAGAATGGATGACAAGAGGCGTAGAGCTCGTGTGCAGGGGGCATGGGCAGGACCAGCAAAAGCTAATCCCCACACAGGTACTATGCTGCTATTAGGTAAATTGTATCACATTGGTTATTTATTTATTTATTTTTTTGGCTAGCCAGCATATCAATCACCACATAAAATAATCTCTCTAATTTAGGAGGGCATCAGGAACAGACCAAAATCCAAACAGGCTGCAGATTTCACATCTAATTATTAGTATTAGTGACCCTGTCAGAATCCTTAAGAAAGATCTGCTATGCTTCACATTTCCTTATGTGTTGGATGCCATAGCCCCCCCCCCACACACACTCTGTGGTTTTACCCACTGGTTCATACTTTACTACTGTATCCTGTATCAAGGCAGGGAGCAGAAGATGGAACCACATTGGGCAGCAGGGGGACTCTGGCTTCCAACACAACAGATTGTGACAGATGTAGAAGATCTTTGAGTTCAGTGGTGCCGACAGTGGGATAGGTCAGTATGAACTGTTTGCATTGCAATTAGTTTCAGGTATTAAAAATTCTCAGCAATGGAGATCTTCTTTTTTGCTTTATGCAGAAAATATATTGAAAAAAAGGTACTGATACTGGTTTTATGCTAATTCTTCTATGTTTGTTACAGCTCCCCGACCTGCTGCAGCCACAGGACAAGCTCAGCGCTGGGGACATGAACACGATATTTCCGACAAACAGTTTGTATATAAAGAGCCAGCAGAGGTAAATGTTATTGCCAGCTGGGGATTTTCAAGTCTTTTTTAATCAGCTGCAATATTCTTCATTTTCCTGTGGTCTCATGAAACCAGTACACTGTATTTGCTTACAGGGATTTGCTGGCTCCATACACTTCACTAAATAATATGGAATAATAAAGCTCTTCCGTGCAAAAGGCAGAAGCTTTATTGATATATTCTCATGTCATTTCATGACTTGGTGTCTCTACTATAAAACGCAAACACCATGCATTTCCTTAGAAGAATCTTGCAGCTTTCAAAAGGCAATATTAATTTCAATGCGATGATATCACATTACAATTTTTTTCATATGAAGTCTTGTATTCACTATACACATATACAATTAGAAGAAATCTATAAAATTTATTTGTTGAATAATAGTTTCTGGGTCTGAGGAAGCAGAGAAGACTCTGTGAAAAGCATTACTATGTAATGTATAATTAATTTATAAGATATGAAACCATTTATTTACCTGCCTTGATCATGTTATCTTTTTACCTTTTTATATGTTTATGTTGTTTACTCAATGTTTGTTGATGTTTGAAATGAAATAAATCTTGAATTTTACCTGAATTTAATGGTGGTAAAACTAATGAATAAACCCCCCCAAACTTTTAGGCGCCACACTCTTCATATCTATTTATAAGGGGTGTATACTACAATCAATGGGTATTTACTTTGGTTCCAGGCAAAACACTTTGTTATTGTACAGTACAAGGTATTATTTCCTGGCACAATTATTCTGTGGTTTGCACAACTTGCATTAACAGTTGTCTTCTTAAGAGACATCCTGACAGGCACAGAATTGGGGAAGTTTGTAAATTGGATGGGGAAATATTTTAGCCCTGGAGACCCCTGGGAGTATATTATTTGGACTGAAATAATTCTCTCTATCTCTTTTCTCTTCTCTGTCTCTCTCTCTCTCTGTCTGTGTGCCTGTGTCTTTCTGTCTGTCTGTCTCTCCCTCTCTCTCTCTCTCTCTGTGGGCCTGATTTATTAAAGCTCTCCAAGGCTGGAGAGAATACACTTTCATCATTGAAGCTGGGTGATCCAGAAAACCTGGAATGAATATGGTCCAGGATTCAAAACATTTGCTAGTAAATAGCAAATGACTTTGAAGAAATCCATTTCAGGTTTGCTGGATCACCCAGCTTCACTGATGAAAGTGTATTCTCTCCAGCCTTGGAGAGCTTTAATAAATCAGGCCCTGTGTGTCTCTCTCTCTCTCTCTCTCTCTCTCTCTTCTACCTCGCTCTCTCTCTCTTCTACCTCGCTCTCTCTCTTCTACCTCGCTCTCTCTCTTCTACCTCTCCCTTTGTCTCGCACTCTCTGTCGTGCTCTCTCTCACTTGTATTTTATGTAATCATATCCAGTCGTATTTCCTATTTAATGTACAACTTCACGTAATATGTTGGTGTTATATAAATCATTTTTAATATTAATAATAAACATAATAATATTATCTCCCTCCCCACACATTTCAGCTTAATAATTGGCTATGAGAAGAAACATTTTTACTTGTCACTCTGGGTTTTGATTTCCAGCTGCTGGTTTAAATTGAAAGTCCTGAATCTATCCATTCAGTGTTGTCCATATCTTTCAGGTTGTACGCAGGATCCCGGAGCCCCGTGTCATTGAGTAAGTCCCCTTCATACACAGATCATGTTTATCACATGTACATACATTGTAGTGGGCTTACAAATGTATTACCATGTATGACACACATGCCAAGTAACATGTGTTACTGTCGCCTGTTACTGGACGAGGGACTAGATATTAAAGAAAGTGCTGACTAGGGATGAGCGAGTACGTTTTTAAAAATTCGATCTTGCTGCGAATTCTACCATTCTCGCTTACCAAAATTGTAAGCAAGAATGGTCGGTGTAAATTCGCAAAACGACATAGAATAAAAAAAAAATGTGGGCTATGCTAATCAATGAATCAATGAATGCAGCTGTGGCCGTGATCAGCTCAGAGATCCCAGGCACTAGAGGTTAAATGGGGACAAGTCTCCCCATTCAAAACCTCTAGTGCTCTCTGATTAGCTGAGAAACGATCAAATTTTCTTTTCCTCAGCCAATTAGAGAGCACTAGAGGTTTAGAATGGGGAGACTTGTCCCTATATAACCTCTAGTGCCGGGGATCGCACACAGGATTCCCAGGGCTGCATGAATGAATGGAGCCCGGGAAATCCACTGCGATGCCCAGGCAATAGAGTCTAATTAACCTCCAGTGCCCGGGGATCGCACACAGGAGGATTCCCAGGGCTGCATGAATGAATGCAGCCCTTGAAATCCTCTTGTACGGATTTACTGGAACTTCCAATGGGTTCGCGAAATCGGTTTGCCCAAATTTCGCTGACCCATTCGAAGTTCGAGGACATTTTGTCAAGTATGCTGGATCCCTAGTGCTGACCTGTTCATCATACTGACATCTGGCAACACCTGAAATATCCAATGCGGAGTCTTGGACCCGTCTGACTTTAATTTGTGTCTTTTTGTGTCTGCAGGAAGCCTGGTACCTATGAAATCAGCACATCGTCTTCTGGAGTGTCCAGGTAAGTAAAGACTTTATTATTGCAATAGATAGGAAAGTAAAATCTCCACTGGCTGCTCTCTCCGTTAGAAAATAATATATTCACATGTTGTCATTATCATCCTTTGGCTTCAGTGGTTTCCAATTCATTGGTCTGGAGCCGCCATTCTGCTCCGTAAACTCATCCCAGGTCAGTGACTCTGAGAGGTTTTCTGAACAACCAGCCAACCAGATTCTACTTTTAAGAGATCAAAATTAAATTGGACAGGACGATTATTATGGGAACTCTATGATGTCTTATAATTAAGGATTTTTAGTCCTGTCGTTTCAGTACGGGTTCACAGGGACACGAGTGGATCACATGAGCACTGGTTCAGCTGCGAGAGGTTCAGGCGACATGGTGACAACGCGGAAGCACAATTGGGAGACAGTTGTCACTGCAATACAAGACATCCCCGCACAATAACTTCTATGGCAGGATAGCCAGGGATTCTTTAATGAAAGCTGCAGACTTAAAAATTAAAACTTATTTGAGATTCTAATAATTGTGTTTTAATCTATGTTGATGCATTTTCATCCTGAATGAATCATTGTTGCAGACCGAGAAGCTATGTACAGCACTCTGCTGCTCCTTCCCTTCAGCTATGTACTGCCTGCCGAGCATCGGTTCTGTTCTTTCTGTCCTGCATTTGACTTGCTTTAAATAGGTTTTGCATTGCCATAGCGAGCCGATAAATAGGATTGTACATGCAGCTTGTGCATTGGAGGTGCGTAAGCCAGCTTGCCATGTGGTCTTGATGAATAAAGAGAACCTGTCATATATAAAATGTCAATACTATGTTGAATCCATTTGCAGCTTATGAGTTCAGAAAGCTTTAGGGATTCATGGACAAAACCTCTTTTTCCCTCCTTCTTTTTTTTACCTTTTTGCAGACTAAGGCTTTTCCCTTCATTCATTGAGCCCAAAGAGGCAGATTGGATGTTTGAACAGTTACAGCGGGAGATCCCATGGAGGCAGAAAACCAATGTGGGGCCAGGTAAGTTCAAGCAGGTGCTGTACTGAAAACTTCCAGCAGAGGGAGGCAGAGGTCTGTTCCATTCTCCCATAACCTGCACAGCAATGTGTGAGATGCATGCTGCTATAATACAATATCGCAATGCACATATTGGGGGGAGCCCTTATACCTGGAACGTCCTTAAATATTTTTTGGTTTTAGAAAATGTGGAGGTGCACCCTCCACATTTCATCTGGGGCAAAATATTTTGGCCATGCTTAGTTCAATAATCAATGATTCCAAATGCTGGAACTTTTAGTACCTCAAACTAACATCAAATGAAGATTTTCGAGCTATAACAAGACCTTTTTTTAATTTTTGGTGATAGATGGACCTTACCAGGAGCCGCGGCTCACCTGCTGGTACGGTGAGGTGCCTTATACCTACTCACGCTCTACAATGCAGGCCAATCCTCATGTGAGTACACAAAACTTCTTTGATATTGCAGATATGCAAGCATAATGTCAAAGAGAGACACAAGAATCTGATACAGGGCCCCAGACCTTTCTCAGCCAACAGGGGCCCAAAGTCTGTTCAGCGAGGGGTCATCCCTCCAGGTCCACAGGGGCCCACTGATATCTACATCTGCCATTATCTATGTGATTTTGCCTCAACTGCGTACTACAAACCAATATAGATTCAGAGGCAGCACTACTACTAAGTGCTAAAGGGAGAAGATCCAAAATGTGCCCCACCATCTTGTCTCTTTGTTTCTCCACCCCCATAGTAAGCAGAAAACACAAGGCAAGTCAAAACAAATCTAAATGCAAGAGCAATGTAAATCTTTTGGTGCCTTTTTGCATGTTCCCCAGATTTTTGCAATAGTTTCTTGTATAATAACTCATTCAGTACAGACCGGTCACTGCTGCTCTCAATCTTTGTGCAGGGTGACCGGTCTTGTCTTCGCCCCCTCCTGTAGTTTTCTGTAGGCAGCCTGTAGTGGGTGGACTTGCTGAGTCCCTTCCACAGATCTTCAGTGATAATGTCACTGCTACATGACAATAGTTACCAGGACATATAGGGGAAGTAAATCTAACGGGGGTTACAACAATAAAGACTTCACTGAGGTTCTGAGCCTTCTGCACAAAGCAGTGCACATAATTAAAAAGGGATTTTTGTCTGAAAAAGTGTTTTTCTCTACTGGAGGGTGGAGGAGAAGCAGCATGCTGATGAACGCCTCTCTCTGTGGTCCTGATTTATTAAAGCTCTCCAAGGCTAGAAAGGATACACTTTCATCAGTGAAGCTGGGTGATCTAGCAAACATGGAATAGATTTCTTCAAAGTCATTTGCTTTTTTTAGCAAATGTTTTCAATCCTGGACCATATCCATTCCAGGTTTGCTGAATCACCCAGGTTCACAGATAAAAGGGTATCCTCTTCAGCCTTGGAGAGCTTTAATTAATCAGGCCCAGTATCTCAGCTCTCCACTTATTAGCATTCTTGTACTACAGTACATCTGATGGGCTCTCTGTGCGGCTTTCCCCTTTCCTTTCCCAGTGTTTTCCCCAGCCCCTTCTAGCTGGATCCACCTCCTGGCTCTTTCTAGTAACCACCCGACTGTTTTTGGTTGTGGTTCTGAAAAGTTGGGTAACAATAGAGAGGCTGCCACCCGTCTAAAGCTTCCTCCCACCTCGTTCTAGAATGCTGTAGTCTGAATTCTCAGCTGTAGAGGAATTGCACTGCTTTCCTTTTTCTAAAAAATACAGTTATGTCCATACATTTTTAGAAAAGGTTTTTCTAATTTTGGTTCTGTAAATTACCACAATTAATTTTAAATGAAACAACAGTTTTAATTCAGTGGGTTGAACAAACAATTTGCATAAAATGTGGGGAACTAAAGCCTTTTTTTTACACAGTCACTTCATTTCAGGGGCTCAAAAGTAATTGGACAATTAATTTAAAGGCTATTTCATGGGCTGGTGTGGGCAAGTCCTTCGTTATGTCATTATCAGTTAGGCAGATAAAAGGCCCGGAGTTGATTTGAGGGGGGAAGGGGGTGCTTGTATGTGGAAGATTTTGCTGTGAACAGACAACATGCGGTCAGATCTCCATGCAGGTGAAACAAGGCATCTTTAAACTGCAAAAAAACAGAAAAAACCCATCCAAGAAATTGCTACAATATTAGGAGTGGCAAAATCTACAGTTTGGTACATCATGCGAAAGAAACAAAGCACTGGTGAACTCAGCAACGCCAAAAGACCTGGACGTCCACGGAAGACAACAGTGGTGGATGATTGCAGAATCATTTCCATGGTAAAGTGAAACCCCTTCACAACAGCCAACCAAGTGAACAACACTCTCTAGGAAGTAGGCGTATGGATATCCAAGTCCACCATAAAGAGAAGACTGCATGAAAGTAAATACAGAGGGTGCACTGCAAGGTGCAAGCCACTCATAAGCCTCAAGAATAGAAAGGCGAGATTGGACTTGGGCTCAAAAACATCTAAAAAAGCAGGACCAAGATCAACCTTTACCAGAATGATCGCAGGAAAAAAGTATGGAGAAGGCATGGAACAGCTCATGATCCAAAGCATAGCACATTATCTGTAAAACATGGAGGCAGTGTGATGGCTTGGGCGTGCATGGCTGCCATGGCACTGGGGCACTAGTGTTTATCCATGATGTGACACAGGACAGAAGCAGCCGAATGAATTCTGAAGTGTTCAGAGACATACTGTCTGCTCAAATCCAGATAAATGCAGTCACATTGGTTGGAAGACGTTTCATAATACAGACGGACAATGACCCAAAACATACAGGCAAAGCAACCCAGGAGTTTGGAAAAGAAGTGGAATATTCTTGAATAGCCAAGTCAGTGACCTGATTTGAGCCCAATTGAGCATGCATTTCACTTGTTAAAGACTAAACTTCGGACAGAAAGGCAGTAAAGGCCTGGCAGAGCATTAAAAAGCAGGAAACCCATCATCTGGTGATGTCCATGAGTTCAAGACTACGGGCTGCCATTGCCAGCAAAGGGTTTTCAACCAAGTATTTATTATAAATGAACATTTTATTTTCAGCTTTTTAATTTGTCCATTTACCTTTGAGCCCCTGATAGGGAGTGATTGTGTAAAGAAAGGCTTTAGTTCCTCACATTTTTATGCAATTTTTTTGTTCAACCCACTGAATTAAAGCTGAGTCTGCAGTTAAACTGCATCTGAGGTGTTTCATTTAAAATTCATTGTGGCAATGTACAGAACCAAAATTAGAAAAAAGTTGTCCAAATATTTATGGACCTAACTGTACATTTATTAAACTGTATAAATTTGTATCCTTGTGAACTGCTCACGTCTTTTCTTTAACACATACAATATATCGTCTTGATTTTGCCTTTTGGGTCTGACTGAGCTGTGTTGTCCGCAGTGGCATCCTCTGCTCACCATGCTGAAAGATCGCATTGAAGAAGTGACCGGATACAGCTTCAACTCCCTGCTCTGCAACCTGTACAGACATGACAAGGACAGCATAGACTGGCACAGCGATGATGAACCTGAACTCGGCAGGAATCCTGTCATTGCTTCACTAAGCTTCGGAGAGACCCGGGTTTTCCAGATGAGGAAGAAACCCCCACCGGTAAGATGGTGATGTGATTTGTGTGGGTTATTGGTCAGTGACTAGCTGGGGAGAAGGGGACTGAAAAAAAACATGTTCGGTGCTAGCGGCTTGGCTGGTTGCATCACATGGTGTACGTAATAAATAAATGTATATTCTCATATGTGCCGGTATGTTAAGTTTGCTGCTTCGGTATTCTCCCAGGATCTTTTAAGCTGCGTAGTAAGAAGCTATAGCTGGGTGGTGACCCAGCTGTATTGTGACCCAACTTTGCAATAACCACTCAAAAACAGCCGGGTGGTTACTGATAAGGGCCGGGTGGTGCCTACGTGATCAAGACCTAATGGGAGTGTAGAGCCTCCAGGGATACCTATGTCACACATTCTGGAAGGTTCTGGCTCATCCTTCTGTGCATGCCCGAGATCTCAAAAGACATTTTTCCTCCTAGAAACATGCGCAGTGAGATTGGCTCTCTCTTTTTTCTTTTCTTTTTTCCCCTTCCCTGTGGCTACGTCACGAAGAAAGAAGACAGAAGTGGAGATCGAAGATAGTGTCGCCCCCGGCGCTTCCTCTGCGCATGGACAAAGAGGAATTCCAGGATGTCGTGGGACCGAACCGTGGGAAGGGCTAGCTCCATCGAGGGATCTGCGGGATTAAAGGTAAGTGTCATTTTTTTGTTTTTAGTTTAGTTCCGCTTTAATAAAAACTATTGTAACAGAAAAAAGCACAACAGTTGTTCCCAATCAGCCAGAGGCGATTGATCAATGACATTGGAGGACTGCTGTACACATAACCAGGTTTTCACCATCGGACGCGCATACGCAGCTTAAGCATAAACACATTGAGTTTAACCCTTATTTTTAAAATGGTTCTGTCCCTAGAAGTAATACGGGTGCTGCACATACTGACAGGAAGTTTTGATTTTGAAGTTAGCTATTGCATCCCATAATCCCAGGTGCTTTATTTTCCAATCTTACATAACCATGATTCATATGGAGCTTATATAACAGATGGGTCCCTCTCGTAGGATCTCACAGGTAGCCCCCACAGAGAGCTAGAATTAATGTCACGCTGTAAATGTGGGAAGTAAATGCCAGTCTATCTCCCACTTACAGTCTGCGAACAAATCATAACTGACTCCTACACGATGATTTGTACGTAGCCTGCTGGGAAATGGAGAGACAGAAGCTACTGAGTGCTATGTTGCTTTCACGTGAAGACAGCACACTCACTCTCTTTATAAGTAATTTCACAAGTCTGCATCATTACTTTCCAGATATGCAGCAACTCTGTTACTGAAAAAGCTTTATGGTACACTGATAAAATAGAATTATTTTTAAACGCAAAAAACTGAAAAGTTGTTACTGAAAAGTTGGATCACTATACAGGGGGGGGCTGCCACCCGCTTACAGCTTCTTCCCACCCAGCTTAAAAAAAATTGTGGGAATAACACTGCCTCAGGGCAGGGGTGGATTTCCTAGCAGCTTGGGGCTGAAGTCCTCTTTGTCCCAAAATCACTTTACCATTCACCAGTGTCACCTGCCTGTCACTTGTTATAAGGTGCACAGAATCACTCGACAGAGAAGAAAAGATTACTGAATAGTTGGTGAAATAGTACAAATGTTTATTATTAGATGCAGAAGAGAAATAATGGGTAGGGTTCATCCAGCATCAGAACTCCGCTGTATGATGGAATCTTTGTGACACTTACAGTATTTCTGCACCGATTTCTCTTCTTCAATTTTCTCTTTTCTGAGGGGCCGCGGCTTGAACTTCCTAATGGTTGTATTAGTCTTTTGAAATATGGTGGGATATGGTGGTTAGAACCGCCCAGGCGTCCCTTCTCTGTGGTACAAATATGGAACCAGTTACCATTGTTGTTTTGTATGATGAGCGGTAAACCCTTATCGATGTCCTCAGGGCTATAATATAGCCACCTACTAATCCCTGCCATGTCTTTTGGGAGGTTAATAAATCTTAAGTACTTGGATTTTCCTCCTGATATGTGATGACATGATTATTATTAATAATAAACAGGATTTAAATAGCAACACCATATTACGTAGCGCTGTACATCAAATAGGGGTTACAAATGACAGACAGATACAGACAGGATACACAGGAAGAGGAGAGGACCCTGTCCCGAAGAGCTTACAGTCTAAGAGGTGGGGGAAGTAACTCACAATATGAGGGTGGATAGGGAGTGGTGGAAGTAGTGAGGGTTTTAAGAGATAGAAGACGGATAGGCAAGTTTGAAAGGATGGCACCAAACTCATGGGCTTTTCTTAAAAGGAAAAATAATAAACAAAACATTTGTACAGCGAACAAATATTACCGACTCAAGAGTTTTCTAACCAACTCATTTCAAATTCGGTAATGGGCTACAAGACTGTGGTCTGTCATTGGAGGGAGGTCAGACACTAATTGGGCCTGTCACTGGGGGTAGGTCAGCTACTTGGGGGATATATCCTAGGAAGGAGATCTGACAACAAAAGGGGTCTGTCACTGTTTATTGCCATTGGTTTGAATGACTGATGGGTTTTTTACAGGAGGATCTATTACTAGGAGAGGTTTGCTACTTCATCACTGGAGTAGTATCTGTCATTGAGGAAATGAACTAAAGACAGTAGGTATTGCTGGCCAGTTTACAACCCACAATGCCACCGGTACTCTTACCAAAAGCATGGCATTATCTTCTGTACAGTAATGGGTATACTTGTCTTTCAGTGTGAAGAAGAAACCCTGGGGTAACGTTGTATTTTAGTGGGACACCATGATTTTCCTATAGAATGAGAAGTGCTCAGTATAAGATTTCATGATTGCTTTCCATACCTGTTCTTTTTCCATCTGTTGGCAGGAAGAAAAAGGAGACTACACGTATGTGGAACGTGTACATGTACCGCTGGATCATGGCTCCCTTCTTATTATGGAAGAAGCAACGCAGTCAGACTGGCAGGTGAGCAGAGATGGCACTGACCATCGAGCAATGGGTATTAGGTGACAGCAGTGTATAGAACCTTCCATTGACCTCCTAGGTGTCTAATGGGACACCAGTTTAATGTTAGGCTGCTTTAACAAACGGTGCAAGAGGCAAACCAATCAGAATCCATACAATACAATATTGTTCGTCATTGTAAAGGAAAACCTCACTGGTGTGAGATATTGAACTCTTCTTTAAAGACTGGGATTCTGCCCGTTGGTCTCTGTTCCTGCCTAGGTAGTTACGTCATGGTGGAAAAATGGGCCCTAATATTATAAGTAGTCACCTTCATTGTCCATCTATATTGAATAATTTAAAAACATTTTTCATGTGCACACTTGGCAAACCAGCCCAAAGTCCAACCCTGGGCCCTGAGCTCCCCCCATTGGTAGTATAGTTACCTTTTCTGATGTCAACCAACCATGTTTCATACAAACTCCTCTTCTTCTTCCAGTCTTAGCTGTGGGCGATCCTCAGAGATGCAGACGTAATGTAATAACTTCAGCACTGCGTTCTGCATTAATACACTATGAATGGTGGAGATGCTCCCCAGGTAGCCAGCCATGACACCCATCCATGTATAGCGGAACCTCAGTCTTCTAGTTTCAGTGATGCTGGGTGTCATTCATCCCAGAACACTGAGGTCTTCTTGTGGTGAAACAAAAGTACTGCAGAAGACAACTCCAGATTACAGGAGAGTGTTGCAATTTCAAATACAAATGATCTCGCTGTCTTGTTTAACATCTTTTGAAATGTCAACATGATTTAAATCATCATATCTCTGCCTCCGTCTCGCAGCACCGTGTGCCTAAAGAATACCATGACCGGCAACCTCGTATCAACCTGACCTTCCGCACCATGATTGCAGAAGTAAGGCCTAAGGATGAGGGACGCTAAATGGAGTCTGGAAACTCCGACCACATGGAGGATTGTCTGCTGAAGAATGGAAGCTTCTCTATGGGGCATAATTTACCTCAACCCAAAGACTCCTAACACTAATCAATCGGTAAATGTTTGTGTGCAAATCGAAACACAAGATCTGGGTCCCAGGTTCGAATCTCGGCCAGGACACTATCTGCATGGAGTTTGCAGGTTCTCCCTGTGTTTGTGTGGGTTTCCTCCGGGTACCCCGGTTTCCTCCCACATTCCAAAAACATGCAGTTAGGTTTATTGGCTTCCCCCCAAAATAATGACATATGACTATGGTAGGGACATTAGATTGTGCGCTCCTTTGAGGGACAGCTAGTGACATGACTATGGACTTTGTACAATGCTGCATAATATGTCGGCAATATATAAATACTGTGTAATAATAATAATAATCAGAGCTTTAATGGCAGGACGGTATTTACCCTTAACGGGTGATTAGAACATCAAATTACCTAAAATTGACCGCTATATTTATAAGGATTTATAAGCTATTCTTCTAGTTACGGCTGTGTGTTTGCTACTTTAAAAAGTAATAATTTCTGCAAAAGTGGTAGTTGGTGTTTGAAATAAACATCACTGATCTTCATTGTTGCCTGCAGAGCTCACTGCTATCAGAGCTTTCTGGTGATCAATATGCAGTGGTCATACTGATCTCCACTATATAAATCTTGCAGTGCCAGTAAATGATGTTGATCATTCATAAACTGGTGGATAGTGATAGTCATATCCGCTTATAGCCACATTTGTGCATGGGGGAAGTCTGAAAGTGGCCACCATTGTAATTCTATTCTCCAGCTGAAAGGTGCACAGACCCGTTTGGTTTATTAATCCTCTTTATTAAATTGAACATGAATGTCTGCCATGACGCCCTCTTTACTTTCAATGACAAGCCCCTCTGGGAAGAAGGCAGAGTTCTGACTTTTGAACAGCCAATGGCAAACCAACCTCTTGTATGACTATAGAAGATCAGCAGTGCATTCATCCAGGGGCCACCTTCTGCTCACTATGTCATCTATTATACTTTGTATGTGACACAGGGTTACCTTTTTTAGTTTCTTTCCACTTGTGTGTGATGAGTGATAGCACTGAAATCAGTTTATGACTTGAATACAAAACCTGAGTGGGGGCACCTAAAAGATACCCCAATGCCCTCAATACTCAGGACTTCTGCTGTTTACGTGGAATTCTATGTTATGTTAATTTTAAATTGTTGGTTATTACAGTTGCCGGTATGCAATAAAGAAATCATTTTATTTTTTTCTTCTTCCTAAATGTTTTGTGTTGAATACTGGGGACGTATAGGAAGGGGGTGCACTGAAAATTTGGCCTAAAATTGTCCCTATTTAATGTACAGCGCTGTGTATAATGTTGGCGCTATATAAATCCTGTATAATGTTATTAATATTACTAGTAATAGTAATAACTGCAATACAAAATAATGTATATGTTGCAAATGAATGAATATAAAACCACATGATGGTGTAGCTACTGACCTATGGACAACAATGTGAGATTCTGACCTTTACCTGCTGCAACTCTGCACCCTATCTGCTCTTGGCACAGCCCAGACCACCCTCAATGGATGACCCCTTGGCTAACGATTCTGCACCCTATCTGCTCTTGGCACAGCCCAGACCACCCTCAATGGATGACCCCTTGGCTACAGATTCTGCATACTATTTGCTCTTGGCACAGCCCAGAACAGTGAAAGGCATTGGAAAATCCAAAACTTTTGAGTCGTGGCCAGAACAAGAAAAAAGGTGGACGCTTCCAATAGTGACAACGGAGAGGTATGTTCATCATTTTATAGATTTCCTTACACTTCAGTGTTTGAATATAGATATTTATTTACTTGTATTTATATCAGTGTTTCTTGACCTTTACAACATAGGGGAACCCTTGAAATAACTTGCAGGTCTTCATGGAACCACTCCTATAAATCCTATACCCACAGCGCACACTATATTAGCATGGGGCGAATTCCTCTTACATTGCTGGCCATTGGGAAGAATGTCACCCTTACAGATAGCCAAAAAGATCATTGGTGTCACCTAAAGGCACAAATTGCTCAATGAACTCCCAGCAACCTCTGGAGAAACCCTGGTTGAGAAACAACTGATTTATATATCACCGACATATTACACAGCGCTTTACAAAGTCCATAGTCATAATGCTAACTGTTCTTAAAAGGGATCCCAATCTAATGTCCCATTAGTCGGATACCACAGTCTTATGGGCAATTTTAAGGGGAAGCCAATTAACCTAACTGCATGTTGTTATTATTATTATTATTACACAGTATTTATATAGCACCAACCTATTACACAGCGCTGTACAAATCCATAGTCATGTCACTGGCTGTCCCTCAAAGGAGCTCACAATCTAAAGTCCCTATCATAGTCATATGTCTTGAACACAGTCTAAAGTCAATTTTTTGGGGGAAGCCAATTAACCTAACTGCATGTTTTTGGGTTTTGGGAGGAAACACACGCAAACACAGGGAGAACCTGCAAACTCCATGCAGATAGTGCCCTGGTTTCTAATCGACTTTGTGACCTAGTGCTGCAAAGGCCACCCGTGCTGCCCATTTAATATAAATGTGACATTTTCTTTTAATACCCAATTCTCTGACTTGCTGAAAGTGAACATATCCACTTACAAATATGCAACCTGCCATTGCTAAGGTCCAAGTTCTGCACCCTGTCAGTCCTGACTTAAACCCAAAATAAAGATGCAAATAGAAGGATGACAGGTGGTTTAAGCTCCGGATAAGGAAGGGATTCTTCACTGTAAGGTCTGTGAAAATGTGGAATCGGCTCCCTCAGGAAGTAGTTTCAGCAAGTTCAAAAGATTGCTTTAAGAAATAGCTGGATGCTTTCTAGAAGCACAGAATATACCTGGGAATAAGGCTTTAAAGTAAAAATAACAGAGACTGCTGATCCAGGGAACATCCGATTGCCTCATGGAATCAGGAAGGAATTTTTTTTTACCTGTTAAAGCAAATTGTACCAGGGTTTTTTTTTTGCTTTCCTCTGGACCAACTATGTCTTATAGAGTTTTATATCTGGGATATGTTTATTTCCCTAGTGATTGTATTTAATAGATTTATGTCTTTTTTCAACTTTTCTATGTCAAAGAAGACTTAGCTGCTTATAGATGAAACATGCAAGTTTCACAACCTTATCAGAGCTGATATTATTTAAAGCAGATCTATGACTTGTTTTGAACATGGATCAGTACATTTTGGCCATGAGATCCCGGTGTGTATTGTAATCACTATACATTCTCCAATACAACTTTTTACAATGAAAACAAGGGGAGATCTTTCCAGATTACATTGAATTCTATGGGAAACAATACCTTGTATATCAGCCGCGTTGGGCACAGGTCTCATGTGACCCCAGCCCGGGGTCTGAACATTTACCGTCCTTGTTAATTCACAGACAGGATCAGGGACGGTTATTTCTGGTGCTGGATATCCACTTACAGGCTTATTTTTTTGGGGGGGGGGGGGGGGGTATGAATTCCCTCATCACATAAAAAAGTAAGTACACCCCCTGGAATTGAATATTAGAACGAGCAATCATTAAATATTAATTTATAGCATTGCCTATAGATAAAGGTGAACAAAGTGACATGGTGGATTATTCATTCCCCATATCAAAATGAATTAAAATGCAGAGTTTATGTGTGAGGAAAAAGTAAGTACACCCCCTACATTCACCACCACTTCAAATCCATGAATGTAGAATCAGGAGTTTCAGATTAGATCTCCCTTATACTGCTGGAATCGGTTTTACTCCAACCTCAGATTTGGAGGGTCGGGCAGTCAGTGAATGATTAGTATGGCGTGGTGGCATAATGCCAGGAGCTCTCTAGGGCCCTCTCCAGAAGATTGTGGGTACTTACACGTCTGGCAAGGAATTTAAAAACATTGTCAAATCATTTTAATTCAATTATTTCAGAATTAACTCACAAATTGCACAGATTTCAAATGACTATTAATTTGTCCAGGACTGGCATATATAAGGACTCACTGCCATTAAACAAGAACCTCAATGGTAGAATAAATTCCTTCTATCCTGCAGTTGTTTTGTAGAAGGATTGTGAATTCCAGGTGAGATTCTTTTTTCCAGGGAATTGCAGCTCTTCTACAAGTGCAGATAGTACAATACAATGCCAAGTACAAAACCCGCTGATCAGAACTTCGCCCCTGAAGAAGCAGAATATCTGCGAAACGCGTCGGGTCTTGTGATTGAAACTTACGAGACTAAATATTAAACTTTTTATTGACACAACTAATTTATTATAAATAATCTTTTAGTGGAAATAAATTATTTATCTAGCTCACATGATAATCTTAAATCCTTCCCTTTCCTCCTTCACTGTTACATTTACCTATGGGGGTGGCACAATTGATAATCAAGGGGTTGTTGTCTATTTGCATGTTTATTAATTTGTCCAGGACTGGGCAAGTGATTGATCCAAGAAATCCCCAAGAACCCCGACAATTCTATTGCAGGATCTGCAGGTTATTATTGCAACAGTTATTGTCAAAAGTGGGGAGTGGGGGAGAACCTGCTGCCCCCAAAAAACATTAGGGCTACAGTTTTGCACTGTTAATATGAACAAAACAGGGCATTCTGGAACAATGTGATGTGGACTGATGAATCCAAGCAATTTGGCCACAATAACATATTTGCTAAAAAGTGAAGACATCATTATTAGGAGGAGAACTCCAAAGCAAATGTTAAGCATGGTGATGGAAGCCTTTGCCCAAATGCAAATGTATGCTAATGCAGACGGTCCAGGAATGCCTGTGTGCTGATACAGTGTGTGAGAGGCAATGATGTGAGCTGTGAAATCCCCTGGTCTTGCTGCAGTTTAATTTTCTGCTGTCATGGTGCTGACTTCACCCACAATTCTGCTAAACTTACACTCGATGGAGTCACAAAGCTGTCACTGCTCAACCACAAACATATTACCTCTGGTACGCATGACAAATGGCCGATTCTGGATAAGTGTAGTTTCCTGGATGACTCAGCGTTTCCTTTTCTCAGCCATTCAGCACTAGACTTGAATTGGGAGACTTGTCCCCATTCACCTGTAGTGCTTAATGGCTAAGAAAAGGGAAACCCTGATGACGGGTCAAGCATCATCAGAGTTTCCCTTTCCACAGCCAATCACAGAGCAGAGCTCTGCTGATTGCTCCACTTTCTTGATTGCCGTAAAACCCCGGTTATCCAGGACTCAGATCCCATGGTGCCGGTTATCTGAGTTTTCCGGGTATCTGAGTTCTGGATAACCAGGATTCTACTGTATAGAGAAGTTGAGGTTTGTGATTTAATGTACTGTCTGCAGCAGCAGAGAAGAGCTGATAAATATTTAAAAAAATACCCTCCACACATTGCACAAGCATGGTCTGCTGCTGTCACTATTAGGAAATTGGCCCTGAGCAATGGGAGTGTATGTAGATAGGAAGTGGCTGGATAAGAGTGGAGGAGATATGCAGCATTGATACATAGAGGAGGATATGGTTGAAAGGAGGATCATATAGAGATGCAATATGAGTCAAGTGCTTATTATACTCAGGACTAAGTCAGCCAATCAGAGTTTGCATCTACTTTGATGTGTAGTTTTGAGTGATGAGTAGCCGTAATTATAATATGAGCATTGTATCTTGTTTGCAAATAGGAATGCAAGCAGCCATTATAAAGAGGGAACATTTACTGAGCAGACAATATACACCCACCCCCACAGGAGGAGGATCACTCACTACTGAAACCTCGGCTAAAACTTAAAACTGGAACACCAAATGCCTTCACAAACCCAGATTTTACCTAGTAAAAGAAACATAAACACAATCACTGTGCTGTGCATAGCCTGTGCAAAGAGCAGAGTGATGGGAGGGGCCAAACAGACCCGCCTACTACAGGCTGCCTGCACAGAACTGTAGGAAGGGGCGGAGACAAGACCAGTCACCCTGCACAAAGAAGGAGAGCAGCAGTGACCGGTCTTTATTACAAGGAAACTTCTACACCGAGCTGAGTTTCTTAATGGACCATCTGAAAGAAATATACAAAGCTCACCAAGATTCTAGTAATAATAATAAATATAATATTCTGCAATGACAGGAAAACTTACACCTGTGAAACGTGGGATGTTGTCTTGCTTCCTGTTAAGTCTTCGGAATATAAAAGGAGAAAGAAGTCATCATGGGGATGCCAGCGCGTGTACAGTCAATGCAATAAGATATAAGAGTCACAGCTCATTGCATGACACCTGTCCCATCACTAAGTTTAGGAAGACCTGTCAATCAAGCCGATGTATTCTAAAGCATCATTTTTCCTGGTGATAAATAAAAGAAGATATCGCATTAAATATCGCATTCCATATTATTAATAATAAACAAGATTTATATATCTAAAGATTGCGCTTAGGAGATAGAAGTCTTTAAGTGTCACCCCGTCCCTATTATATACCTATAGATTCAAATAGTATTTAGAGTGGGACTTTATTGGTGCTTACGTTTTATTATATCAAAGAAAGGATTTTTAAAAAACATTTCCATACAATTTTCTTCTGCTAAATGAAAAGTTTTAAAAACATTAATAAATGTCAATATTTCCTTGCTGGAGTATATGAACATCATTTATCATTTGTAACAATTTCCATTCTACCCTCTGATTTATATAGCGCCAACATATTACGCAGCACTGTACATTAAATAGGGGTTGCAAATGACAGACAGTGACACAGGAGGAGAGGATCCTGTCCCGAAGAGCTTACAATCTATAATTTTAGATTAAACTTTTTTTATATAGCGCCAACATATTACGCAGCGCTGTACATTAAATAGGGGTTGCAAATGACAGATAGAGACAGTGACACAGGAGAAGGAGAGGACCCTGCCCCGAAGAGCTTACAATCTAGGATTTTAGATTAAACATTATTTATATAGCGCCCACATATTATGCAGCGCTGTACAATAAATAGGGGTTGCAAATGACAGACAGATACAGACAGTGACATGGGAGGAGGAGAGGATTCTGTCCAGAAGAGCTTACAATCTAGGATTTTAGATTAAACATTATTTATATAGCGCCCACATATTACGCAGCGCTGTACAATAAATAGGGGGTGCAAATGACAGACAGTGACACAGGAGGAGAGGATCCTGTCCCGAAGAGCTTACAATCCAGTATTGCATTACTCCCCCCTCCCTGACACCCAAGGTACAGGAAGCCCCCCAATATTCCAGGATCCCCTCGCACACCCACCTTTCATTTGTGTCACTGGGCCCACGTCACCGGAAGACAGACTTTACATGGAGCTGGGAGTCATCGGAGCGGATTGTGTGTAGGAGGAGGAAGGGATATATAAAGGACAGAGGGAACAGGAGGGGGATACAAGCAGCAGAGGCACACAAGCTGATACAGCCATTGAGGATTAGGTACCCTGGGCATAGCAGCACTGCAGGGTGGGGGGTGACTTAGTGCCGCATCGCTGCACCACCAAGACAGAGCACCCTCATCAGCACCTGGATTATCCTCCTATCCCAGATTCCTAAAATCACTGCGCCACGCAGCGTTGTATCTTCACAGCTGCTCCTAAATTGTGGGACCCTTTGCATAGAATCCCCTGGGTGCAGGATGTCAGCCAGCCAAGCTGAGGACCATTTGTGCACCTACCAGGAGGCCATGGAACAGAGCGCCCTCCTAGAGGAGGAATTCCCTCTGCCCTCTCCCAGCAAAGGGGCTCTGCGGAGGCGTCGAGAGAGCCGGCTCCGCTCCCAGCTCCTCTCCTTCGAAGAGATCAGGGAGGTGGAGGAGGAAGGAGTCTCGCCTAGCGAGGAGGAGAAAGCCAGGAAGTCTTTTCTGCAGTCACTGGAGAGTCTCCGGAGGAGCTCCAACCATACTCACCTCCAAAAGGACAAACTCAACAGCTACAAACTCAGCCTGGACTCCAGCGATTCTGATTCCACTCTGTGATGCCGCCATAGGTGGGGTCATTGCCCAGATCTTTACCATGGGCCGGCAGTATGGATGGAGAGTCCCCATAGGGGAGAGCTGCCGGGGGTCATGTGACTTGTCACCCGGGATTATAACGATAGTCATGGAGTTTTTCTAGAAACAAATCCTTATTTTTGGATTTATGGACCCTTTTATGAACTCGGTGAATGTTTTGTATATGACCTGTAGCCATGATATATATATATATTGAGTTTGGTATTGCAATATCTATTTTCTTGTGTCTTTCCTCCACAAATAAATCTAATTTTATTATCAATTTATAGTTTGCATGTTTGTTCCTAAAAGCTGAAATACGCAGATACATAGCGAGGTTCTACCTGACCTACCAAGGGAATTCCGTCCATCCAGCTCTGGGCTCCTTGGAATAGCACAGCCTTGCCTGCACTTGTTACACTTGCAGGTCTTGTCCCTCTCCAATCCAGTGACTGGGCAGTGAAAGGAGAAGCTGCAAACTGGTGAGTTCTTCTTTCTGTTCATTTGTTAGCACTGCAGCACAAGTAACTGCTCCTAATTTTGTAGTCTGAGCTCTGCTGTGCAGGGGATTGGAGGAGGCTGATACCAAAACATAATAAACTATTCGGAGATCAGCTTTTTAAATGTTGGTTGCACATGGGCAGGGACATGGGCAATCTGCCCTCACCTATGGAATGGGGGGGACAAGTTTATTGGTTTACCTGCAGAGCCATGATTATCAAGGCACATTGATTCTGCCAATCACCTTAATAAATTTAATTAACAATGGTGCCCCTCTTATTGGGCATAGAAGGGGTACAGACCCAAATTCACTGCAAGGATGGTGGGAGCCCCTCATATTGGGCACAGAAGGGGTACAGACCCAAATTCACTGCAAGGATGGTGGGAGCCCCTCATAATGGGCATAGAAGGGGTACAGACCCAGAACTCAGCGCAGGGATGGTGGGAGCCCCCTATAATGGGCACCGAAGGGGTACAGACCCAAATTCACTGCAAGGATGGTGGGAGCCCCTCATAATGGGCAGAGAAGGGGTACAGACCCAGAACTCAGTGCAGGAATGGTGGGAACCCCTTATAATGGGCACAGAAGGGGTACAAACCCAGAACCCAGCGCAGGGATGGTGGGATCCCCTCATTTTGGGCACAGAAGCGGTACAGACCCAAAATAATGGGAGACCCTCATCATGGTCACATGACCTCCTCCCAGTGTTAGCTGCCTGGCCGTCCTTTGCTGCCCTACTTTCTTTTTTCTTCTTGTTATATTGTAGAGGATTCAGCAGGGGTGACTCAGCCACTTAGCTTAGATCTGTTGCAGCAGAGACACCATGGAACTCAGCAAGGACACAACAAGGACAAATGGCTGCCGGTGACCCAGCCTGGAATATCACCCCCGAGCGGAGTGACCCTTTAATACACATTTCATTGTATGGGGTGACCACGGATATTACAGGTTTGGGGGAATGTTGGGGAGACGTTCTGGTGATTTCTGACCCTTGCTGGGCATCCATGTGAAAGGCAATGGTAGGTGGTGTTGCTGGGATTTGTAGTTCCATCTTGTAATACATGATTTTATATCGCAGCTTAGCAGCCTGGTGGTGGCTGCATTAGTTTTCATTTTCCAAGATTGTTTCCTTTTATTTACACCTGGTGATCCTGCCAGTAACTCAGCTCCTGTTTGAGGGTGAAAACATTCACTCACTGTACTGTATCCATAAAGCAGCACACTGCCGCCGGTGTTCTTATATGTGAAAGGTCCTCTACTTAGTTCTTCTCCAATTCCTGTTCCTGGGTGACAACAGTCTGTATGGTAGGACCAGCGCTGTCACCCTGGATGGGCTCACATACAGTGCTGTTACCTTATGGGGTAAATGTGGTTCTGTTGTCGCCACCTTGTGGTGGTAATGATGTGTGCAGCTGGGTCCGGAGCTCAGGGGCCCAGGAGCATGCATGGAGGTAAGTAGAGGTGCTAAAACAGGGGCAAATCTTCTCCAGGGCCCCAACTGCCAGTAAGGTAGGGGAATTAGGGAGCTGGATTACTGTGTATTTGGGCCCCCACTTCATATTTGGACTGGGCCCCCACCTTCTCCAGGGCCCCAAATGACAGTATAGCAGGGGTGCTAGAATACTGGACATAGGGACGTGTAAATTGTGTATTGGGCCCCTCCTTCTCCAGGGCTCCAATTGACAGTATGGCAGGGGGTGCTGAAATTCTGTCCCCACTTTATGTTTCCCCGGGGCCCCCTTTTTCTTCAGGGCACAGTATTGCAGGGGGTGCAGGGCGCCAGAATAGTTTGTAATTGAGGTCCCTACTTCATATTTGCCCAGGGTCCCCTTTTTTTTTGAAGGCTTCAGTTGACAGTATGGCAGGGGGTGGTAGAATTCTGTGTATCTGGGGTCCCCAATTAATTTTTCTCCAGGGCCCCAAATGACAGTATGTCAAGGGGTTCATGATTCTGGAATGCTGTACTTTTAGGACCCCACTTCATATTTGCCCAGGGGCCCCCATTATGTATACAACCACCCCAGCCAAGCCCAGTCCATGTTACCAGCGGATGGGCCCCGGTGTTCAGGGGGGGCCCCCGGTCACCTCCTGTCTTCTGGATGATGCACAGACCTCAGTCCAAGCTGCTTTCCCCAGGTGCCAATCAGCTCAGACCGTTCATATTAGATGGCTGCTGAGCCTGCAGGTTTCTATAATAAGGTTACATAAATCCGGGATTATATATCTGGCAGGGAGCAGCGCGCCAATTCAGATAGAAATGAAACAAAACCCACAAATCCTTCATACATCACCTGCAAAAGGATTTCAATTTCTGTCCATCCAGTCCTGAGATTGACACAGCCCTACCGTGCAGCACAGCCAGCCTGGAGTCCTGATACTTCCTTGGCTGCTATTACGCAATACAATGCAGTCATCTCCCCGCCCCCAGCCTGTGATTGGCTGTCAATAAAGCAGAAGCCAGCTGATGAGGTCACAAGGTTCTTTGAAAGCACATGTGCGTGAAACAGAGCCTGATTGGCTGCAAGTTGTGCTCTTGTGCAGGGATCTACCTGAGGTCGATATAATAATATAACATAATATAAAACTTATTTTTTTATAATTATTCTCCTTGTATTGTAATGATGAATTCCATCCCCGGCTGTTATCAGCACCATGGACAGTTCCTGGCTGCAGTTTCTTGGGGCCCTATTATATGTATATGGCGATGTGCTATAGCCCCAGATCAACCAATCAGAAATCAGCAATAAGCTGCTATTTAATTCAATCTAATACTATGCTACAGCTTCTTAATGATTTGCTATCATACCAGCCAATGAGATCTCAGCGTATTATAATTGATCACCAATTGGGTAATATGAGTGACTTGACTTTGCATTTATCATCCAATCACAGCCATCTGATGCATTCTTTTTGCACCAAATTGTATGTTTTTCAGCCAGTAAATAACCAATTTCCTTTTATATACATTACATGGCATTGGTCATGTGACCTCATTGAAGAAGAGAAGACATTCCAGGCTTCTGATTGGCTGAGCCAGCATTCCAAGTACCCTTGGCAGAGGTCACATGACCAATTCCTTATAATAAAAGCTGAGGAGGAGAGCAGAGCTTGCAGGAATCTAGATGGCAGGTAAGTGTACGTGGGCCGTGACAACATTAGGGTCACTGCTCATGAGATGTCTGGGGCACAGTATATGGGTCACGGTGATGACATTATTGCATGACGACACAACATTCATCCCACATTCACATCTCACCGCCGGATTCAATACCTATGACTACTTATTGTGTATAACTGATGATATATTGCTGGTAACCCCACATATATTTTCTGGCGTATTGCAATATTCAGGATTCGTGGCACCAGATCACCCTATAAACCACAGTCAGTGACTTTGCCTAGGCTGAGATGATGTCATCAGTCTGCTGCATGCAAATTAAACATTTCCTCAGTCTCCTCTTTTTCTCAGTGATCAGGCTGCAACATTGTATCCAGTCACATGGCGTGAGGGTGCAACAGGGTCAGACATTTGTGAATGGAGATGGGAAATGCCAGGGCACAAAATGATGATGGCAGAATAAATAAGAGGTGCGAAATGTTCCACTACACGGGGCCCCAAACCCTCCTCAGCCAACAGGGACCCCAAGTCAGTTCAGCAAGGGGTCCTAAAGTCTATTCTGCACAAGAGCCTACTTTTGGCTATGTTTGCCACTGACCGTGCAGTCCAATTCCCCTTCCCAATGTGCAATCTGATCACTAAAGAAGAGATGACTGAGAAAATGCCTTCTCCTGCGTGCAGCAGACTGATGATGTCATATGAGCCTAGGCAGAGTCACTGAACTGGAACATAAGGGAATCTACTTTTCTTTATATTTGATGAATATTTAAACATTTTCCTGCAACATGTCTGGAATTTATTCATGCAGATTTGTAAAGTTTCTACAAGGTCAACTATAAGGGGAAGATTTGTAAAGCAATGGGGTATGTTTAAGCAAACATTCACGGGTGGTGAATCACTGTCACTGTAAACATCATTTGTTTATTAAACCCTTTGAATTTCTAGGGTCAATGATTATAATTATAGATTAAAATATATAAAAATATATGCCAGGGTTCTGCTCTTTGATACTTCATCCTCATATTGCTGGGATTGCTTTTGGCTTTGCAGTGTATTCTGCTATGTTTCCAGTAGATGGCGCTGTGTGACCACTTTTGGTACATGGCAGCAAAAACTGCAGATTTTTTTAGTTCTTAGTCCTATCTGGACAAAACATAAATGTGACTGTGACAACAAATTTAGAAAGCTAGTAACAAAGTGAACCTGTGGGGCTCAAAGACTCATAGGCTATTAAAAGGGCTGCTCAATGCATGCACCTATCATATGCTGCAGAGACTAAGCTGCACAGAATTAGTCCTGGCCTGTGTTTGCTGCCTGCTCTGCAGAAAAGATCATACAGAGTAGCACTGCAGTTTGTGTTTTATAGATTGCTTGGTCAGGTAGATCCTGAACTCAAAAGTGCACTGTACGCCGAACACTCCATCCCTTATTCAATCCCAATAATTTTAGTACAAGTTATATTTTTTGCTTTTTCAAGGCCTACATGATGCATTTTTTAGCAGAAGACCCAGAATTTGACCTGGTATCAGCCTCCTGCCATCCCTGTACAACAGAGCTCAGAGGAAGAAGCAGCACAAGGAACCAGTGCTCATGTGAAAGCAAGAAAAAGAGCAAATTGACAGAGAAATGAAGTCTGCTGCTTCTCTTTTCACTGTTCATTCCTAAAGGGAGGGAGGACAAGACCTGTAAATATAACTGACCACAGCAGATACAAATCAGTTCTCCTGCTTGGCAGAGCTGTGCTGTTTGGCATGCAGAGCTGCACCTCATCTTTTTCCAAGACCGGCTTTCTTTTTTTTAGATGACTGTGCTCAGTCAGGATTTAATTTTCACTTTATAATCACACGAAGCCGCTCACAAAGTTTACTTAACGCCGGCAGCTGTTATATATCAAAGGATTTCAGGCCGAGGACATGGCAGCAGAAATATCTCTATCCCGCTGCATGGTTCTGGGATGCAGTAAATGTCCGTCTTGTGTTTTGGGGTGATTGGAAGAGGACGGATCAGAAGGAAGAGCCCTGAGGTCGTCAGGCCGGTGACAACAAAGTCAGGACAGCCGGTTCTCATAATCTAGGTGCCATGGGTGCTGCATTGGTGCATTGATTGCACGAAATACACTTTCCTTGTCTCACATTTGTTATTGGCATTTTTTATATTTATCTATATTTTGCTTTTCCTACTTATATTGCATTCCTTGCAATGTGTCACTTCTGCATGTTAAATATTGCATGGTTTATTTTCTCCAAGTGCACACCAATGCAGCCCAATAATTTAAACCGGGTGCATTGGAAACAATAGATTTTGTAATTATTATTTTAAACAGTATTTATATAGCACCAACATATTACGCAGCGCTGTACATAAAATAGGGGGGGTCGTTGTATTGGACCTGTGTTTAGCAAATGCAATTTAACCCAGTCCTGTGTATATGGGGTGCAAGCTGAAACTTTCCAAATGGAACAAAACTTTTAGGATTTTAGATTCATGTGCATGCATTGTATGAAATGTATTTGTTTGTCTTATTATAAGAACGCATTGTTGTAATATTTTACTGAGCGCACAAGCAATATTTTCCAGACTTATTAGAAAATTCCTTTTTTTTCAGTCTTTTGCTGCATCTCAGTGCTGCTGATCCTCTGCATCTTCTTTGCATCCATGTTCTGTCTTCTTGCACCCCAGAGATGGCTGCATGGCTTTTTTTAGCTGCGGTTTCTGATGGTGATCACAATGGGCGATTGTTTTCCGTGAATGTTTAAAGTCATTTCTTTTTCTTACCTTCATGCAGAATGGCCTCTCTCTGTTCTCCTTTATGGAGCCGGACAATGAATGCCAAGCAGACGCCGGCTGTATTTTAAAGGAGCGATAATCGCTGTGATAATCTCTATGAATGCGGTGCCATGCGTTGGGATGCCATTTAAAATCAATGTATTGGCAGACTGCAAATCAGCTCTGCTCCCTTTGACCCCTTCTTACCTGCACATTATTGCTTGGGACCGGTAGTGACAACACTCAAAGACAGAATGACCACTGCAAGACAGTTGTCACCCCATAGAAAGTGTCTGAGCAAGATTTTCTGGCAGGATCATCGGGCACTTATAATATGAAACCTGCAAATTTAAACAGAATTCCCTTTATATTGGATTCAGATCTTCGTTAAGAGACCCTGTCACCGAACTAAACATGTGCCTGTAAAGAAAAAAGAGAATACACAAACATTGGCAGCGCTTTCATGCAGCTTGAAGAGGACTTGAAAGCAATTAGCAGCGCAGGCAGATAAGGATTAATTTTCCTGTTTAATGGGCATTTTCAGGGTCATTTTAAGTTTTGCATTTAAAGCGGACGGTGCAATAAATAACAAGGTGCATTTATATCGGGTTCATGGAAGCCAATGCAGCGCGGTCATGTTGTATAGGAATGTGAATTGTGTTCAGGTCATTTATTGGAACGGCTGCCTATTGCATCAAAAAAGTTGCAGGTAGCATTTCTGGAATTTCTTCCAATGCCCATTTATCATGCAATGGTTTCCCATTCAGTATTTAACTCATATTTGCATTGGCATGCATTACCTTAACTGATAGGGTAAATGGACCCCCCAGCAGGTTTTCTTTAAAATTTTAAGCTGGGGGGTCCATGTTGCTTTAGGTGACGCATGGCAATGCAAAACACGGGGCAGGAAGATAATATATTTACCCCATCCATGTGGCACCTATGAGGGGGTGACACCAGCATGCTTCTTGCAGTGATTTGGTCTATTCTCCATTTACAAGCATAATACCTGAACTTGGCAGATTTCACCTCCTGCAACACTGCACAGACACATGCGTATTGTTATTAGCATGGAGGATCTTACAAAATAATCAGACATTGGATGGAGCCCACGTTACCATCTTACAGTGGATGTTCTTAGGACTCGCCATGCACCAGATAATCAATTTTAGAGTTGAGGGTTCTTGCACTATATATTTGGTAGATCTAAAAACGATTGCATTTCATTATAATGCATGCAGTGAGATTAAATCTTCAATGCCCGAAGCTTGCTGGGGGTCCCCGCTCTCCCCAAACCTCAGCCCCGGTGTATTTTATGTGCAGGAAATGTCCAGTCTTTAACAATCTTGGTCAGAGTGTCTAAAAGAAATGCAGGTGACACCTAGAGATGGCTGCTGGTGGTCAGACCTCATAAAGGCTTCTTCAACCTTCGCTTGCAAATTAGGGAATGAATAGCATTTTATTCACCTGACATTCACCAGGCTTCAGCTGCGGTTTATGAAGTTTCTGTTTATAAGGCCTGTTGGTATTGCAGAGCAAAACGCCTGGTGACACCAAAGATCCCATCGCATATATGTGTGTGTGGATAGTAATGGACAGAAGCAATGGCACCACCATGCCAAGATACC
>NC_092866.1:60320580-60356078 GCF_032062135.1 Pyxicephalus adspersus | reverse complement strand
GATATCCAATGGAACCTGCACCATGCCATGATACCCATGCCACCCCCACCCACCTGGGGCTCCAGGAGGAGATATAAAACAATATTTTCGGAACCGTTGAGCTGTGTTGGGGTCCCCATTGAAAATCAACCAGTTGATGCACCAATAACACCCCCATATGGGGTCCTGAAGTATTTCTAAAGCTACAGTCAGCAGTCGCATTGAGATTTTAGGCACAAGACCTACCAGCCAGTCACTGGGGCACATCAGCTGTCACAGCATGGAACTCAGCAAATTTGAAATAGGAGGTTCTGCTGGTAAGCTGCAAAAATGTTTATTTTAAATATTCAATGAACAGAACGGTATAAATCTTCTATATGTGCATGAAATTCATTGAAAAGTCAGATGTAATTGGGACATCATAGCTGCGCTGCTCATAGCCTGGGACCAACAGACCCATCCAGTATAGGAGGGGGCGGAGACAAGACCGGTCACCCTGCACAAAGAAGGAGAGCAGCACTGAGTGGTCTTTGTTACAGGAAATCCTGCACAGGGGTTCATGCAGAAATACTGCTCAGATATGGAAGATATTAAGATTCACATATGATGCTTGTGTTTAGATGATTTTGTTTAGTCTGGACATTTTCTTTCATGAAATAAACTCTATTGGACAGTTACATTGGTTGCCATTGGCCAGCTGTTTGCTGCACATAAGTGGAATAATAAAGGGTAGAACAGCTTCACCTTTCTAATACCAATAAAGTGTCCACATGCTACTCCTTTAGTAAATCAACCCCTTGAAACAAATGCAGATCACCTGCCCCCTTTACTTGCAGCATTCTGGATTCAGAGCTCACCCAATCAGCTTTCCAATTTTAATGCATGCTACCCAAGCACAGACCCAACTCCTCAGGAACTTTGGGAGTTCTTTGCACCCCCATTACCCTCCCTCCCCCTTTTAGAGAGCAACTCCTCCGCCAAGACTTTGCCATGGTGTTTATTTAGAAGAAATTTCCATGTAAATAGAATCTTTATACAAATATAGATAACAAATGGAAAAAGCGGTGCAGGTGCAAAAATAAATATTTATACATATGATTTCCTCGCAAATATATCATTTCTCTAATTTTTTTTTTTGTTACAAAAATACGTTTAACCCATTGCTTTACACAGCCAGAGCACGCACCCCAGAGGAGGGGGTTAAACTGTAGATTTTGGACCCCCTCCCAACAGGTAACCTACTTGTCCATTCAGTACAAAGTCAACACTTAACTCCTTCATAGCCAAAACTTACATCAGCCACCTAGAGTCCAGTCAATGGTTTAACTCCTCCAAGGCCAGGTGCCATCAGGCAGTCCATGATACTCTGGGCATTATATGGTTAATAGCCCAATCCAGCTATGTGGCTGCTATCATCTGCTGCGTCCTCTAGTGGTCCCCAGTGGTAGCACATGGAAAAGCTCTTTTGGCTGGAAAGCTGGGGCATCCTGGAGGGGCAGTTGACCCTCTCTTTGCCATTGGGGTTGAATAAAGTGGGTGTCAGCTCACAAAGTGGAGTCTGAGTCGCTAGAATCCAAGCTGTGGCGGAGTTTGCAGCTGCTGAGTTTTTCCCTTTGGAGCTGCATGCTATGGGAGCTTCTTCTCAGGTTCTCCAGGGACTGCAGGAAAGACTTCCTAGCTTTTTCCTCTTCAGTAGGGGACAAACCTTCCTCCTCGACCTCCTGGATCTCATCGAAGGTGACCGGTTGGGTCTTAAATCTACTCTGCCTATGTCGCCGCAGCTTGCCCTTGCCCCTTAGGGCCCGGGGTTGGATGGGCTGGGGGTATTCCTCGGTTGCTCCACTATAGTGGGGCATTACTGTTTGGTAGCTGATGCTCAGGGGCTCCGCAGGCTTAGCAGGCAGGACCGCGGAGGACATGGCACGTCGCTCTTGTAAATGCCAGGCAAAACTCCAACTGTGGGGACTGCAGAAGTGGGAGCCTTGTACAGATGTGAGGATGCCCAAATTGCTCTAGAAGGCCAATAGTCTGTCTGCTGGCACTAATACTGTTGAGTATTGAGTGGAACTGGAACCAGTAGCGCTCCTCTGTTTGGTATTGGCTGAACTGGCACCAGTAGTGCTTCTGTGCTTAGTATCCCTTCCAACCAAAGAGGCTTCTTTGCTGGGTGCTGTGCTGGTACCAGTAGTGCGTCTTTGCTGGAAAATGGACCTTTATAGGTTACTGTGCTGGCACCAATATTGCTCCTGTTTTGGCGGCTGTGCTGGCACTGGCAGTGCCCCTGTGCAGTATACTAGTAAAGTAGTGTTCTAGCTCCTGGGCTGTGTTGGCACCGGTATTGCTCCCACCTTGGGTGCTGTGCTGGCAATGTACTGGTGGGGCTCTTGGCCCTAGGCTTGTGCTGGTACCAGTATTGCCCCCCTGCGTAGTACCGCTGTTGTTCCCTTGCTGGATCTCAGTAGAACTGCTCCAGGTTCTGCTGTCGCCCAGCTTTATATCTCTCCCTCCTCCCACACACACAGCTCTGATGACAACACTCTCCTTGTAAAGCCTCAGAGCTCGCTGCCTGCATTTCATGATGTTTCAATCTCATTTCTCCAGCTTTCTCAGCTGCTCACATTTCTTCCATTTAAATGCTTTGCTTCCTACAAAGTTAAAGTCAGGAGTTCTTGAAATAATACAGAATACATAACTACAAGTCCCAGCATAGACAACTGGCCACCCACCAGCCTTCCAGCCTTTCCAGTACCTCCAAAATCAAACAAGGAGGAGGAAGATTGGACTTCCAGGAATTAACTGGCCGAGGGCTGACCCCAGATTGGCCATTCCATAGCTTGGCCAAGCATACTTGTTTTTATATTGTAAAAATAAAACTTTTTGTTTTTTACATTTGGATAGAAGGAAATAGAATAGGATCATCTGGTGATCTTCTATCGCTGTCTTTGGCCCTCCTTGAAATCAACCCCAATGTTTCTAGTAATCAAAGTAAGGGTAAATCCAAAATGTTGCATTATCATTAAAAGTGGAATATAGGGGACACTTCTCAATGGAGACAATTATTCTGGCGTTCTCCCTTCCTATTGGAAGTCATTTTACTTCCTTTGAGTCTACAGGACAGGAAATAAAGAAAAATCTCCCTAATGAGATACAAATGGCAAAACAATTCAACCCTCCCCAACTCTATCCAAAAATAAAGGTGCAATACAAACTTACCTTTGCAGTGCACTGCACCATTCACCCAGACAGACATGAGAGTTTAACCATTGCAGTACAAAGGGAGTGCTGCTGTCCCTGGAAATTAAGGGATTTGAAATACAAGGTTTTTGCTACATCCCAAGATAAAATATAATGTAATAAAAGTTAAGGATAATTTACTCATTTGTATGCCCCATGCAAAACCCCTGGCCACCTCCTAGATTGTAAGCTCTTCGGGGCAGGGTCCTCCCCTCCTTGTTTGTATTCATCTGTCATTTGCAACCCCTATTTAATGTACAGCGCTGCGTAATATGTTGGCGCTTTATAAATCCTGTTTAGTAATATTATTAATAATAATATTAATAATTTCTTTCCATGCAAACAGCTGATTGCAGTGACTGATCCCCACAGCAGCATCCAATCAGAGCCCTATACCATTGCAGGGGCATTTACAGTGCCAACAAACCAGGAGGAAGATCACCAATTTATTCCCGAAAGATCTGTTGGCCAGACTTTTCTCACATCTTTCTTTTAAACGGGGTGCCCAAAGCAGCAGATTGCAAACAGTTATATTGCATGGTGCATTTTTAAAGCAACGCGTGGTGATGTACAACATATGCATTGGAGCATTGGGTTGCCTAATTGTTAGTGGCACCCTAAACTTACCTTACCAATGCACTTTAGTGCAATAAATTGCACAGCTTAGCCAAATCTTTGCAATGTGTTGCACTAAAGTGCATTGGTGCGGTGAGTGCCATTAACAATGAATGCAACAATGCATTGCCATTCCTTGCCAAAATTATTATTACACATTTTTTATATAGCACCATCTTATTACATAGTGCTGTACAAAGTCTTGTCACTATCTGTCCCTCAGGGGGTCTCATAATCTAATGTTCCTACCATAGTCCTGTCTTTAATACAGTCGAAGGTCAATTTTTGGGGGGAAGCCAATTATCCTAACCGCATGTTTTTGGAACGTGGGAGGAAACCCACACAAACATGGGAAGAACCTGCAAACTCCATGCAGATAGCGTCCTGGCCGGGATTCCAACCTGGGACCCAGCGCTGCAAAGACCAGAGCACTTACCTCTGAGCCACTGTGCATTTCTGTAATGCCATGGCAATGCATGGAATAATGCGACACCTTTTTTAAACAAGTCCTTATATTCACATACTGCTGATTGATAGCAATCTGTTTTTTCTATATAAAAGTAAATCTTTTGATCCCTTCGCCTCCCTCTCTCCCTCCCATACACTGGGGAAGCAGAATGTTGGAACCGGCCGTCCCCGCTGTCAGCCTGGTTGATGGATTGGATCGTTTTATTAGTCGTGAGGTTGGCTTTAGCGCTCTGGGAAGCTTTGTCTGATGATTGTGAATTATTATTTTGCTCCTGGCACGATTTCCTTGTTCCTCTTAGGAAAATAAGAATCCTTTGTAATCAGAAGCGTAAAGCGCTGCCAAAGACGTCACCCATCTGACGTCAGAAGGTCCCAGCCGAGTGCACAGCCATCATCCTGAAAACTCTCCTGTCTGTGCTGCAGAACTGATCAACATGGATCTGTGTTATGGCACTCCAGTCATTAATTTACTCAAGTCATTAAGTGCCGTCTGTTGGCCTAATTCAAGTGATCACATTTACAGCACAGGCACAAACATTTTTATTTCAATATATTTCTAAATGGCCAACAAGGTTATAAAGTCACCAAAAATGTAGATATTACCTTGCAAAAGTATTGCTGACTATTGCTGTGGGAGGGGTCCAGCAGCTCCACCCACTACAGGCTGCCTGCAGGAAACTACAGAAGGGGCGGAGTTGAGACCGGTCATCCTGCACAATAGCAGACAGCAGCAGCACCCGGTCTTTCTTACAGGGAGCTTGTGCATAGAGGTAGATGTTTACCCTTCCAAAAAAATAAAGTACTCCAGCAGGTAAATGACAAACATTGCAAGCTTTATTTCTTTTCAGAACAAATTGCTCTGATTTTTTTCACTCCCAGGTGAATAGGAACAGGGAGTATTAAGGCAGAAAGACCCCAAGAACATATAAGAAGCCAGGGGCTCTATTGGGTGTCAGCACATCATTTTGCATGGATCATCTCTCTAATAGGAGTTTATTTTTAGGCCTTTTTGCAGCTTTATTATTTAAAGCCATGGTCATGTGACCAGAAGATGCGCTAAACTACTCTGGGCAATGACGCAAAACGGGAACAGCGGACCCATTAGTGATGTCTGCTTCTCGCACAATATTATCCTATGCTGATATCCATCATTTTCCAGCCAAAATAAAAAATCATGCAGATACTTCCATGCCAAGGATTGGCAATCGTGAATCATTGGGCCCCTGGGGGCCAGAATAAAATTAGTATAATTATTCGGATTGGCAGTCTGAGGTTTTACATACAGTAGTCAAACGTATTATTAGACTGGTGATTTTTTAGCATGATGTAAATCTGGCCCAATGACTAATGATGGATAAAGATGACAGCCTTGGAACTTGTAATCTCAAAAGAAAGTCAGCAATGAAAGATTGTTCGTTCATGCTAAGAGCCAAGTCATTCTAGCAATCCGTTTGCTAGTTCCCATTGCTGGCATGACATGGCCCTAAGGGTGACAGTGCTGGGTATTTATTGGCTCCAACAGAGATCCCGATTTACACCTGGACTGTGTCGGCTCATAAATGATACAATCAAATCACTTCCATTGCTGTTCCTGTCAGACACAAATCAGCCCCTGCTGCAGCCTCTCATCTTTTGATGTGCTACAATGTTACAATACTGCAGTCTGATCTCTGCAGGAAAAGAGACTGAGGGAATGCTTCCCCCTGCATGCAGCAGACCAATGGAAAGATTTCGGCCAAGGCAAAGTCACTAAACTTTTTTCACCAGCTTTTTATAATATTTTGTTTCTGTAAATTGTGACATGTCAGGACTATATTCCTGCAGGCTTGTCCTCTGTAAAGAAAGTGCTTGAGGTCAGATGGACCGCACTCGCACACTTTCCTAGTGAGCTGCTACTGAAATTACTAATAAGTTCACATGTGTTCACTGCTCATTTTCTGAAAAGGATATTAAAAATGCAGTTGCCAAGTTTGGCAGGGTGTGTTTCATCTAATGTGATTACACTGCAAACAGCAGACAATGTTCATTAGTGCGGAAGGTACACCCGTAACCTGAGGGCACTTAGCGGTGGCACCACGGAGCGGCGGGGAGGCCGTTATCCTGTACTGAGCCATGGTGAAGTCTATAAAGGTTGATATGCCAGGAAAGAAAATGTCAGGACGTTCAACCTAGGCTGTTGTTCACAGCTCATGGCTGGGGGTGAATTTGGGCCGTTTCTTGTGTGCTAAAGGACCTTGCCCCAACATTGCTCCCAGGCTTAGGAGAGACATTAAGATGTTACATTGTTATCAGGGCTGACTGTAACTGGTTGGATCTTGTAAATCTCTCCTTATGTTTGTGGGTGCTGCCAATGGGTGACTCAATGATGATGGGCAGATCTTGTCATGAGGACTTCTACAGAGATCTTCCACAACATCCATGGAGACCTTCTACAGAGAGATCAACCAAAGCTTCCAAGAGTTAAACTAAAGTCTAAGGCTGGACATACACATTGTGACTTACTGGAAATGCCAACCACTTTTGATGGAGCTGTGTATGAAACTTCAAACAATGATAATGGACAGGGAGAGAATTGAGATTTTCCATGGCTTCTATAGAGATCTTCTACAGCAATGTTCCACAGAGATCACCTAAAGCTTGCACAGGTCTTCTACAGCAGGGATTTCAAATGGAAGTCTACGGCTGGACATACACATGGCAACTTATTGGAAATGCCAACAACTTTTGAGGAGGATGAAATTCCAAACACTCAGTGATGATGGACATTGATAGAACTAAGATTTTCCATTGAGATCTTCTACAGAAATGTTCCACAGAGGTCTTCTACAGAGGTCTCCCACAACTTTCTATGAGACCTTCCACAGAGATCACCCAATGCTTGTAAAGGTCTTCTACATTAGGCATATCAAACTGAAGTCTTAGGCTGGACATATACATCGTAACTTTTTATGGAGCTGAGGATGAAATTTCAAATACTCAATGATGATGGGCAAGGTGAGAATCAGATCTTCTACAGAAATGTTCCACAGAGGTCTCCTACAAGGATCTTCCACAACTTTCTTTGAGATCATCTACAGAGATCATCCAAAGCTTCTACATTAGGCATATCAAACTGAAGTTTTAGGCTGGCCATATACATCGTAATTTGTTGGAAATGCAAACCACTTTTTTATCAAGCTGAGGATGAAATTTCCAATACTTATTGATGATGGGCAAGGAGAAAATAAAGATTTTCAACAACTTCTGTCGGGATTTTCTACAGAAAAGTTCCTCAGAGATCTTCTCCATCTTCCTTAGAGGTCTTCCACAGAAGACTTCAAACCTAAGTCTAGAGATCTTTTACAGAAATGTTCCATAGAGGTCTCCTGCATAGATCTACCACAGCTTCCTCAGAGATCTTGCACAGATGACTACTACAGAGATCTTCCACAACTTGGTACACATGATAACTTTCTGGAAATACTGCCAACTTTTGATGTAGCTGAGAATGAAATTCCAAACACTCAATGATTATGGGCAGTGAGATTGAAAATTGAGATTTTCAGTAGCTTCCAAGGAGATCTTCTACAGAAATGTTCCTCAGAGATATTCCTCATGTTCTATAGAAATCACCCAGAGCTTCCACAGGTCTTCTACAGCAGGCATGCCAAAATGAAGTCTAAAGCTGGACAAACACATGATGACGTTCTAGAAATACCACATTTTTTTTTGATGGGGCTAAGGATGAACTTCCAACTCTCACTGAGAGATCTTCTTCATCTTCCACAGCGATCTTCCCCAGAGATCTTGCACTGAGGACTTCTACAGAGATCTTCCAAAATTTTCATTGAGATCACTCACAGGTTGCACAAGTGTTCTATAGCAGGTATGCCAAACTGAAGTCAAATGCCGGACATACACATGGTAACCTTCTGGAAATTTTAACTACTTTGATAGAGCTGGGGTTGAAACATTGACCAATGGAACATAAAAATGGTTTCTATCACCTGCAAGGTGATAGGATGAACCTTCCCTCTACTGAACCTAATGTTCGATTATATTTATTACAATTGCCACGTTTTATTTCTGCTTTCAATTCATTCCTTTTCAATGAAGAGCTGACCACTTACAGCCCAGTCCATTCAATCCAATAGATGTGGTTGATCGAACTCACGAGTGTGAAATTGTTGGTTTCCATGGTTGAAGTTGCGTGAATGTGCATGGCAAGCTTGAAGACCGGCTGCCAAGGAAGCTGCATGTTCCTCCAAAGGCCACAATGTGAAAACCATGCACAATCTTTTCTTTAGCCCTTTCATTATTTTCAATGGAATGTAAGGGCGAACAATTAAAAATCTTATATTCTCTAAAGCATTGATATGTTAATCTTTCATTTCTGTAAAACCAAAAAATCTGATTAAGGGTGCCTTGTGATATTGCATGCATTAACATAGGGAAATGCACATTACATGCGTTGGCCCTATAAATTGCCATTCATTTCCTAATAGCACCCCAAATGCACCTTCCCAGCGTACTGCAGTACTGAAAAGCATGCTTTGATGGCTTTGTTGTGCGCTTGATTAAATGTACAGCATGCATGATTTTATGTGCACTGTGATGCATTGGCCTGGTTCCCCCAATGCAAGACTTGCCAATTGGCTGGTGAATTTTGAAAAACACATTGCTTACCCTAGTGAGCGTAGATGTGAATAAGAATTGGAGAAGAATTCATTCACCTGTAGCTAATGAAGAACTTGCCTTGCATTACTGCATATGCCATTCAATACGGGATGCAATGCCATTCAATCTTAATCTAACCTCAACACATCAGTGTCCATTGCATTGCACTGCAGAGTTAATACTTTATAGCCAACCGGTGGTCTGCAGACCAATGGTGGTATGCAAAAAAAAATTTGGTGGTCCATGGCTCTGGCTGGTGAGCCCCCCAGCGGGGTTAGGAGAAGGACCCTGCTGGGACACCAGGTTGTGTCTCTGGACCTGCGATGGGACAGTGGGTGGGTTCTGGCATCATGACGACCCTATGGGGCAAGTTTCTTCCCCTTTGAGTGACACACGGGTCCCCGCACATGCGCGGTCCGGGGCCTGTAATTTTAGTGGTCCGTAGGTCCGAAAAGGTTGGCAACCACTGCTTTTCCTGACCTGTAGCTGATTCAACCCCCCAATTTGATGATGCCTGCAGAGTTCCGGTGCCAACCCCGCTTGGCAGAGTCAGCTGCATGATTCTGCATGGAAGGTGGTATTCTAGCCACCACTGTAGGAGGGCATTCTTTCCACCGGCCACATAGTAAGAGGCTTTGTTTCCCATTTCCATCCCCCCAAAAAGTTTTTGAAAGTTATGTTCAGAGTTCCCTATGCCTAAAAAGGCAACTTTATTGAGTATGAATGAATGAGCAGTCTTAATGCAGCGCACAGGGCCCAGCACCCAGGAATTCAGACGTTGCTGCAGCACACTGATGTGAATGAACATTAACGTGTAACACTCAGTAGGGTGATAGTAAATCCAGGTATGAAGTGACATCAGTGTGTGATCCCAGGCATTGCATAGCGGCGTTGCAATGCAGTGACATACTCCTGTTTGTTTGATGTTGAAGTCACACAGCTTACAATCCTTCCCCCGGCTGAATAAAGTCACAGATTCTGGATATAGAATGTGAGTCAGTGCTGGGGCATGTCTGCTGCCACTGCGAGGTGATGTGCCATCTGCTGCCCACTTGTCTCCCAGGACATCTTGACTGGTTCAGCTGTCATAGAAAGATGCGACGGAGTAAATTAGCAGCTGCTGTCATGTTCTGTGGCCTCGCTGTACGGCAAGGAGCGTTTCATCACCAACACAAGAGCTTACAGCCCCTTACTCTCCAGGGCCCCTGAATTGAGGCAGCAGACCCCCACGCCTGTCTCTATGTTAGATTTAAATCTGAAAAAATAATTAAAAAATAATAATATTTGGAACAGTAGAAGGAGCCTGGGCAATGGGTGACCACATGGCCCCTTGTAGTATCCATCAGGGGTGCATGGAATGGGTGACAATGCTGCGGCACATTTAAGAGACCATTGTCACTCCACAACACTTCCCGAAAATAACCTTCATTGCAGGATCTCCTGAGAATTAATTAATGAAAGCTGCAGATATAAAAAGCTTACCAACAATCTTGGGTTTGAGAAACAAAACGTAAAAGGAAAATAAAATAGGGAATAAAAACCCAGGATGTAGAAGGGGGGTTTTACTTACTCGGGTCAGGATTAAAGAGACCCTGTTGCTAGACCATTTCACCAAAAATCTTCCCATAGAAGTACAAATGCATGTAATTTATTTTATGCATGCTGTAAAAGCCCCCCCCTTGTGTAGGCATCCAAAAGCCATGTGACCGCTGCTGGGTGCCGCCATCTTGGATGAGATTTTAGCAGCCTGGCAGATTCACAGCTGACACTCAAGTGACATTCTGTAGTATCAGTTTTCTTTTCTCCTGTCAGCTAATTAAAACAGGAGGGGGAAGGAGGAGCTGGGTCAGCAGATAATGCCCAACTGCTGCATATCGTCTACCCACCCCCTTGGGGCGCCCTGGTTATTACATTGTACAAATATTTGCATTGTTCAGGGTTCACATCCTGCCAAAGAGGGCATGGGGGAATGCAGATAGTGGAGGTGGTGGTGATGGGGGTGTTGTAGGAAGAAGGGGGTTGGAGTTGGGTATCCCTAGGAAGACAGGGTTGGAGTTGAGTGCTCCTTGGAGGAAAGGGTTTGAGTTGGGAGCCCCTAGATAGAAAGGGTTGGAGTTAGGGGCCCTTAGGAAAAAAGGGTTGGAACTGGGTGAGGTGCAACTAGGAAGAAGGGGTTGGGGTTGGACGGGGTGCCCCGAGCAAGACAAGGTTGGAATTGGGTGAGGTAGCTTTTAGAAAATGGGGTTGGGTGCCCCCAGCAAAAAGGGGTTTGGTGCCCCTAAAAGGACAGGGTTTGGAGTTAGGTGTCCCTAGGAAACAAAGGGTGGGAGCCGGGTGAGGTGCCTCTAGGAAGAAGGGGTTGGAGTTGGGTGGGGTGCCCCAAGGAAGACAAGGTTGAAATTGGGTGAGGTGCCCTTTTAAGGAAGGGGTTGGAGTTGTGTGGGGTTCCCCCTGGAAAATGGGGCTGGGTGCCCCCAAGGTTGAAGGTGGATGAGGTGCCCCTGGGAAGAAGGGGTTGAAGTTGAGTTTTGGAACACCAAATAATCCCTTTGCTTTTATTGGTACAAATTAAGGACTTTCTTGGCACCAGGTCCAAAGAATCCTACAGCAGCCATCACTAAGAGTGGGAAGGGGTACAACCCTAAGAACCAATCAGGTGTGGTGCATACGCATGGGCAGAACACTGATGCTCCTTTATTGGCCAATCACAGGGAGAGGACAGGTAGGTGACCAGGCTTTGTTGCTGCCTTGCAGTCACTAACCTGCCTTGGCTGTCTGGAATGTTTGCTCACAGTTCAGCTTTAAAGCCCAACTCCAGGTTCAGTCTCTTGCCCCATAATTACCCCTGGACACCCCCACATTGTATATTTTGTTGTATTTTTCTATGATTAGAATAGGGTCAATCATGTCATTCACTTGATCCTCTTCTCTTTGCCTTTTTAGAGCCTTAATGTGCTAATAATAAAGGGTGACAGGTGCCCCCCTCATGGGACAGGGCTATGATGCCATCTGGTGGCAGAAAACAGAAATATCAGGAACACCTGCAGATTAAAGGTAAGTATTGCAGCTTTTTTTATACCCGAGGGCCCATTGCAAAGAAAATGTCAGAAGTTGAAATTTTGTGGGGGTTTTTTTTGTGTTCTGAAAATCTGAATATTTATTTATAAGCAATACCAGTATGTCCCCTAGAATAGAAGCAATATTTATGAGAATGATATAACTCCATCAAGGAGTAACAGGTCTTACTGCCATTCCTGAATAGAGTTTTTCTTATATGCAGCACCCCCTCCCCTTGAAGGTAATACAAGTCATGCATTGTGCCCCGACCTCTGGCATCTTGTTGGTGACAAAGCCAGCACTGTCCCCTCTTTTCACTCACGTAAGCAAGCTAACATCTCAATGCCTGAGGGATAAAACACATCAACGCCAGGCAGGTGTGCCCACACCAGAACCCCCCTGGCAGCCATTGCCAATTTTTTGTACACAGAACTCGGGGCCAAGGATGACACTCATGTTTGCTTGTTGTCAGCACGCTGTTGATTAGCCCGGAGCAGCTGAAATCTTAATAAGTTTCTTCCTTCTCCCCCCTCTCTGTTATCACTTTGTGGCCCTAATAAAGTAAATGTCTCTAGCTGCGTGTTTTTATCTTTGCTGTCAGTGTTGTCATTCATCTGTCATCGTCCATCTCTGACATTAGTTTATTATCATTGCAACAGCACTTTAATGTCACCTTTGTAGGCTAAGTGCTTGAGAAAGACAAAAACAACTGCGCAGCCCTTGAAGCAAACCTGTCATTCCCTTTAACTGCCTGACCCCCATATAGGGCTGCCATGCCTAGAACGCTTGTAGGAAAAGTATTGGTTTTGAATCCCGACACGTTTCGCCTGACTGAGCTTCCTCAGGGGAGCATGAGATGGTGTTTTCTATATATGGGTCCAGAATTAAAGATTGGCGGAGAGAAGACTTATTCCAAAACATAAATCAAGGAATGTAAGGAGAGTAACTTGCTTGTGATAAAACATTTGCTAGTGTTAGAATGCTATTTCATTAAGCAGCAGCAACAGACTGACAGCTTAGGCTGCCTATATGGGGGTTATTATTACACAGTATTTATATAGTGCCGACAGATTACACAGCGCTGTACAAAGTCCATAGTCATGTTCCTAACTGCTCCTCATAGGAGCTCACAATCTAATGTCCCTACCATAATCATATGTCTTTAATACAGCCTAAGGGGGAAGCCAATTGACCTAACTGCAGGTTTTTGGAATGTGGGAGGAAACCCACACAAACACGGGGAGAACCTGCAAACTCCATGCAGATAGTGTCCTGGCCAAGATTCAAACCTGGGACCCAGCACTGCAAAGGTCGGAGTGTTAACCTCGTAGCCACCATGCTCTGCATATCTCTGCTGTTTTTATTATTATTATTATTATTATTATTATTATTATTATTATACAGGTCTTATATAGCACCAACTTACTATGCAGCACTGTACATTAAATAGAGGTTTCAAATGACAGACAGATACAGACTGTGACACAGGAGGAGAGGACCCTGTCCCGAAGAGCTTACAATCTAGGTCATAAAAGCATTCTCCTTGTCTACCATGCACAAGGATGAATGATCTCCATGGACAACATCCCAGCAGTGCTATCATGGTGGCGGAGGACCCCTGACCCTGGTAGAAGGGAAGGACAAGGTGCCATAAGGGAGATCTGGAAATGTTTGGGGTGGGATTGGGGGTTGTGCTTTTCAAGGTAACAGTGCAATAATATTCTGCAAATATGCCATGTTCCTGGGCACCTCAGATGTTTAATCCCCCTTTGAATAACCTGGGTTCTGATATTCTAAGAGACACTGCTGAGTCTTTATTAAAAAGAGCAGCTCCCAGTAAAAGAAGGAGTAGCATACTTACCTCTGTGGGGGTCCTTCCGTTCCATTTGATGTATTGCTACAGCCTCAGTCCTTGGGATGCCTATGTTTGCCACAACATCATGTTCTTCTATGAGTCTTATGGTGATATAGATTGGAGAATAGAACTATGGAGCTATGTTTGGGATCCAGGCATCTAATACTACTGGAAATGATGGATGCCAAAAACATAGGACCTGATTTAATAAAGCTCTCCAAGGCTGGAGAGGATACACTTTTATCAGTGAAGCTGGGTGATCCAGCAAACCTGGAATGAATCTGATCCAGGATTGAAAACATTTGCTAGCCCCCCTAGCTTTCTAATTCTGTCCGTATTTCCACGCAAAAAGCTTTACATTTTTTTGCATGGAAATTTTTTTAGGCGATAATTCTTAGGTGAGGTATACCTCACCAAAATATGTCTAATATTTAATAAATTTAATAATAAACTTTAATTAAAAAAACACAAGACTCTGTTAAAGAAAAAAAATAAAAATATAGAGAAACATATAATCTAACGATTTAAAATAAATATAAAGATTTCTTTGTATTGGACTCAATACAGTTTTTTGTATTGAATTCAATACAAAATTATTTGAATTTCCCGCCGCTCCTCCCGCCTGCACCGACGTCACCAGGAAACCCCAGAGAACATGTCTGCATTCGCCAGCTGGGGATCGGAGGAAGAAGACGGGTCCGGAGGAGCTGCAGGGACCAGCAGGACGCCAGGGGATGACAACAGAACAAGGTAAGTGGGGTTTTTATTGTTTTTAGCGACCCCGAGTGTGACTTGGAATTACCGCTTTTTGCATTTAAAATCCACCCTGAGTCACACTCGGGAATACCGCTAGGGGGGTTAACAAATAGCAGGTGACTTTTATGAAATACATTCCAGGTTTGCTGGATCACCCAGCTTCACTGATGAAAGTGTATCCTATCCAGCCTTGGAGAGCTTTAATAAATCAGGCCCATTGATGGAGGCTATAGCACTGGAATGGAGTGGAGGTTGGAATCAGGAGCCACCAGAGAGATGAGTATACTGCGCTGCGTAATATGTTGGTGCTATATAAATCCTGGTTTTTATTTTTAATAATAATAATAATAATAATAATAATAATAACAATATTATACAATCTCTTCTTCATTTTTTTAAAGAGCAGATGGGGTCTCGTTAAAGATCAGCAGCTTTTTCCAAAGCCCTTAATATCCGGGCTGATGTCTGTGCATTTCATCTACTTATTTATATGATATGACACAATTTGAAGTTGTGCTCTCGCCCAAATGAGTGCTGAATATCATTTCCTTATTCCAGCTTTGATCATTTGCCCAGTGATGTAAAATATGCAGAGGCAGGCACGAGGATTCTGTTAATGTGTAGGACAAGGGTACGGGAATGGGGGTGCTAGAAGTGTTTGATGAGACCGGGCCCCTTACCCCAAAGGGCCTGATGAGCCAGATGTACACGCAATCCATAACATTCACAAATTAGAAGGGTCAGATCCGTGTGGAGTATTTTTGGACTTTTGTCCGATCGGGCTGTTCGGTTGAGTGCATTTTTGGAAGAAGACTCCTGTGCGCACCAGCTCTAAGCCAATCAGGCTCTGCTGCAGTGCAGATGTGCTGAAATGGGATAAGCTGATTCGCTGCCATAATTAGTGGCGGATGTGGAAAACAGTTTGGCCTTTTTGGCTAAGGTCAGTCCAGGACCCTATGGAGTGGCAAATTTTTATCCCCCTATGTCTATCCCTGCTTTTTCATCATTGACTAATCAGCAAACTGTGAAGGATGAGGACCAACGGTAATCACCCAAAAGGAGGGCAACTGAGGAATGACGATCCCCCCACATGGGATAGTTGGGAGGAATGCAGGTGTGCCGGGATCATAAAACTGACTGCGCCGAATGAAAGATCTGATGGTAGGAAAAATAGTTCATGTGTATGTATCATTAATGATGTTGATGATAATAACTTATTATTATTATGACTATTATTAATAAGCAGAATTAATATAGCGCCAACATATTATGCAGCGCTGTACATTAAATAGGAATGACCAGTGACAGACAGATACAGGGAGTGACACAGAAGAAGGAGAGGACCCTGCCCAGAAGAGCTTACAATCTAGGAGGTTGGGGAAGTCTCACACAATAGCAGGGGGGATATGTTGTAGTGGGTTTCAAAAAACAAGAAAATAGGTAGGCAAGTTTGAAAAGCTGGATTTTAAGAGCTCTTTTAAATGAGCAGAAAGTAGGAGCAAGCCCGATAGGAGGAGGAAGACCATTCCAGAGAGTCGGGGCAGCTCTAGAAAAGTCTGGGAGCCGTGTGTGTGATGAGGTTATGAGTGAGGAAGTGATTAGTAGGTCATTGGAGGAGCGAAGAGAGTGGCTAGGGGAGTATTTTTCTATCAGGACAGAAAGGTAAATGGGACAAGAACTGAATGAATTTTATTCTAAGGTGAAATGGAAGCCAATGAAGAGAACTACAAAGAGATGCAGCGGAAGAGAAGCGGTGGGAAGGATGGATGAGTCTGGCTGCAGCATTCATAATAATTGTAGAGGAGAGAGTCCGGTTAGTGAAATACCAGAGAGGAGGAGGTTACAGTAGTCCAGACGAGAGATGATAAGAGCATGTACAAGGAGTTTGGTGGTCTCTGGGGACAGGTAGGGGCGGATTTTGGAGATGTTGCGCAGGTGAAAGTGTCAGGACCTGGAAATATTTTGGATATGTCTCATTGATTGGGGTTTATCTTAAAACTGTTTATTACCGGTTATTAGCAAACACAGAATTGTCCTGCCTTCTAATCTGTGATCTGTAACTGAACCAAAAATTAGGTTAATAAAAGATGAAAGGAAATCATTGACAGAGAGATGCTTAGATGATATTACAGATGGTATAAAATATATAGAAAATATTTTGGGTTGCATGCTGGCTCAATGCCTGGCACTCTCGCCTTTCCTGCAATATGGTCCCAGGTTGGAATCTTGGAGAGGACAATATCTGCATGGAGTTTGTATCTTCTTCCTGTGTTTGCATGGAGTTATTCCCACATCCCAAAAACATGCAGTTAGCTTAATTGGCTTCCCCTTGAAATTGGCCTTAGATGGTTTTAATAACATAGGACAGTGGTAGGGTCATTACATTGTGATATTTCGGGACCCCCAGTGAGCTGCCACAGTCTTATCTGCTCCCATTTAGGTTCAAGAGAGTGGGTGGGAGCCATTTTTGTGCAGATTGTGGTGCAACTTCTATTGGTATTGTGATATGCACCATGGCCGTGTCTGTGTGCTAATCTGGTTACCTGCCATTGTTTGCCACTTTGCCATTCCTAGGTGCAGAGCAGCAGTTTGCTGACCCCGAGAGATGCCAATAGAGCAGGTTTGAGGTGTGAAAGGGCCCTTACTGGCAAGACTATGGAGTTTGTGCTACAAATTCAAGCTGTATAAATACAACTTCATAATAATAGTGATAGGAAAAAAAGAAAGAGAATGGAAGGGGAAGAAGAAAAAGAAGAGACGTATGATAACTCACATAATAATATTACTAGATAGATAGATAGATAGATAGATATATAGATAGATAGATAGATAGTTACAGATGAAGATCTTTGCAGACAATATGGAAGATTTCCATCCAGCTCTGTGCAGGACATATAAAGCTGTGAATTGATGATCTGGGATTCATATTCGGCTCATCTGGGTTCTGTCACCGGAAGAATTCCTGGTTATCGTCTCCCAGCCGTTCTGTATTCATAAATTTTGGATAACTTAGTTGGGTGATCAACACACTCCGAAAGGCATCTTAGAAGCTGAATTGTTCTAAGGCAACCATAGCCAGGGTTCCTCCAGAGGGTTGTTGGAGCGTTCTCAAATTATAGGTGATTGACCTCCTATTTGATGATGCCGGCATAGTTCTGGTGACTTGGTAGAGCCGTCTGCATGACTCTGATGATGGTTTTAGGTGTCTTTATTTAAGCCATTACCATAGCGGGGCATTCTTTCCACTGGCCACCAATGTAGGAGTATTCTTTCCAAATGTCCCTCCAAAATTGGTTCAGTAGAGGGTTCCCCAAGAAGAGAAATTTACTTTAAGGGTCCCTCAGGGGTAAAGGTTGGGGAAGTTGCTCTAAGTTATCCTCTGGAGCTCCTTATAAAAGCTTCATGGGTCAGACCATTACATAAAGCAGAGGGGTGGAAAAAAAAAGGTTGGTCGGATCCGGTATGTGGGTTCCATGTTGATGTCCCCATATGCCCAAGCTTCATGCTTTAGCCCTCTGTTCAGGTTTGGATATTTTGCTCAATATGTTGGGGATTTTGATGTCTTGTTGGAACATTTGTTCATATACAATGCTCCCAAAATGCAGCTCTGTCATCAAAAAATATATTTATAAAATACAAGACATGTCTTTGACCCCATGTCACCATTTTGAGTTCCCTGTACAGCAGAGCTGGAGCGTCAGACGAAGCAGCACAAGGATTCAATCAGTTCATGTGCATGTTTAAGGAAGGGAACGATTGCTGAGCTCGTCACTATGCTGCCTTTGCATTTGCTTTCCAGTCACAGAATAGGAAAATGGGCTCAGAGAAAGTGGGTTAAATGATGGAGACACCTAGTGGCAGAAAAAAGTACTGTAAGAAAAATCTCTAGATTGAAGATGAGTAAAGCAGCAAAAGCTGGAAAGGGAGGGGCTGAATGATGCTGGATGTTTGCCAGTAAAGAGGAAACAGTTGTCATCTGGACAGGAAGTGGGGGAAATTTTTTTTAATGGACCCCTGGTAGCAGTAAAAACCCACCATGAGCTCTAACCCTTCCCTATTGCAAACTGAAATAAATTGAATATTCTTGGCCAGAGATTCCTTATATAGTTGTCCCCATTTCATGCCGTAAACGTCGGCCGGCTTGTTTAAAAGGGGGTTTTAATGACTAATTGTGGATCTGCAGATAATGTGGCAGTGTGGGAGGAATGACAGTAACCTGATGTCAGCAGGATATCGTGGGCATCACAGGGGAGAATGCTGGGGGTCTCCACCTGGCTCATCCAGCAGGAATATTTCTGATGTCATGATTACAGCTCACAGGCAGCCGAGTTCCATCCGAGGAGTCACACTTCAATTCTGTAAACAGATCGGAATGACACCACTCCGGAATGGTCCATTCACTCGGTCCTGACTCTTCATTAGCAATCACACAGCTGTCACACTAAATATAAACTAGAGGACAGCAGAGAGGGTCAAGAGGGGACTCAGACCCTAAAAGTGACAACAAATTCATTTTTATGTGTTCTGCCGAAACGTTCAGCTAAATACATTCCATGTGTGCAAATGTGCAGTAGATAGTAAAAAATAAGTTCATCCCCTGCTAGCACCCTTACTCTCTGTGTGGAAGCTGTGGTTTCTCTGCATAGGTCCTACATGCCCCCTACTAATTACCTGGACCAATGAGCTTGGAACATGGGCTTTACTGGTTGGAGAGTTAAAGGTCTGTCTTAGTAGGGGGCGGGTCAGACCTCTGCAGAGAGAGCACTGCTTCTGCAAGGAAAACAAGGGCACTTCTTTGCAGCATGCTAGCAGAGGGAACATTTTTTTAGTCTGTGCTGATTTCTAAAGAAAAAGAACTAAAGAATATTTTTTTTCTTTTAATGCCCATTGAATATATTTTTCTTATCTGAACTGCAATTTTAATTTGGCTTAAAAGAAGGAAAAATACTTTTCTCTCCAGTCAGGGGAGTCATGTAACTAAACTGTAACTAAAAATCACGGGGGCACCCAGTAAAACTTTGCATGTGCCCCCTGGATGGTCAATGCCTCCTTCCCGCAACACCGACCCTGATGCCACCTAAACCCTTTAACCCCTCTATCCCAGAGATGGAGGGTCATACAAATACTATGATCCCTCCGAATGAAAGTCTTATTCAAGGCCACATCATAAATTAGAACCATTGGCAAAACAAACAAAAAAATGGGACTTTCAAGGCCAATTAATATAAACTCTACTCATAAACTACATACAAATCTTTTATGAATTACAAGACAATAACAATTTTTAATAAAATATATAAAAACAGTGAACCAATTTGTATCTCCTGCAGGGACACCTGTAAGGATATACCCACTGTTGACGCGTTTCGCATAAAAAGTCTGCTTCCTTAGAAAAGAAATGGAGATCTATAATTTTACCAGATAATTGAATAATAAACATTTTGATAAATACGCAAAAGTATCTCTTTACAAACATTATAAAAAGTTGTGGAGGGTCACCTATGACTGTTGGGAGGGGGTTGTTGGTTTCTTTTACCTGCACAGCTTTCCTGTTCTTCTCCATTGCTATGCTGGGATCAGCAGTTACAGGCTCAGAAATGTGGATAGGCATGGGAAATGCTTGGCAGGTAAAGTCACTATGGAAGTCCCTTATCATCTCCAACAACTACAGGGGTGACTACTATGTTCCCAGTCTTCACTCCAGTGATATAAGTTGCAACTAATTTAACAAACTTTGTTGCAGAGTTGCATTGAAGTCCTTCCAATATTATGTTCAGTGGGAGAATCCATAGGCTATAATCACACAATTTGTATCTCTGCATTCCTCAACACAAGTAACAAAAGAACTGACTGCAGGAAATGTGAAGAAAGTAATGAGGACACCTGAAATATACCTGCACAGACCTCCAAGGCAAAGAGCCAATCAGACGTCAAGAAAGATTTCAGATGGCGAAGGATTCAAAACCCTAAACCCAGCATATCCAAAAAGAAATGGGCTTTTTTTTTAACTATTTTTTACTGAGGTTTAATAATAGTTACCAATGGTACATATAAATTGGAATAACGTTTGCAGTACAGAAGTGCTTTGAATAACAATTAACAGTACATTGGTAATATTACACATTTAGAATATAAAAAAAAAAAAAACATATAGGAGACAAATGGGCTTTTAAGTTTTTTCAGATCCAGTTTTGAATTGGTAAATACTGATCTAAATCTATTTTTTTTTAGATTTGGCTAGAATTTATTAAAAATGATTTTAAAAAATTCTGACAGTATCATCCTTTATGTACCAAAAATTTCCCATTCTTCTATTCTTCTATCATATTGAATAGAATAGGGTTTGGAACCCGTGCTATATTTCACTGAAATTGGGAATGGTTCCTTATAGTACTATCTTGTAAAAAATACCTGAAACATGGACAGAATTTTTTGATATTTGGGTTTACATGGTACCTTCTTTTTTTTTGGGTCTAAACAAGGTCTGAACAGGGTCAACAAAAGTCCCATTTAGTTTGAAGGTTGCTATTGATCAGATGATTGACACATTGGGCTTGATTTAGTAAAGCCCTCCAAGGCTGGAGAGGACACACTTTCCACAGTGAAGCTGGGTGATCCAGCAAACCTGGAATGGATTTTCTTATTTGTTAGCAAATGTTTTCAATCCTGGACCAGATTCATTTCAGGTTTGCTGGATCACCCAGCTTCACTGATGAAAGTGTATCCTCTCCAGTCTTGGAGAATTTTAATAAAATCAGACCCATTGTTCTTTAGGAGGGGTCCCATGGGTCATGTGACCTGGAGATCGGGAACCTTGGAGTGGTGGCATGGCTCAAGTTTCAGAGTTGCCCTTGTGATATTATGAGGTCACCATTGCTGAACGTGTTCGGGCGTCTCATCGGTCAGCAGCCTGTAAATTCAGAGCCCTGAACCTAATCCATAACAAGGATGGGGGGGAAGGTGATATAACGATTTAGTGTCACCCAACACCAAGGGGAGCCCTACGCCGAGAGCCAGGCAGGAGATCCAACGCTATTTTTAAATCATTGGCCTGCGTGTGAAATATTGGAGCAATAATCTGAACGATTGGAGGAAAATGATACCAGAGACACTCCAGGCGGACAACCAACACTGAGCAAGACCATGGCTGATACTCACCGACTGGCCACAAGTCTGGGGGTCAAGCATGGCCATTCGTCATGGGGGAAAGTCTGACATGGGTACAATGGTTCACCAACAATCTGCCAAGACCCATTGGGAAGGATTCCATAGAGGGGAGCACAGTGGCTGCTGCTATTATGGACAATTTGTTATCCGATCCAGCCAAGAAAACAATTGAATAGCCACAAAGAATGCCATGGTCAACACAATGGCAGCCTACAGCCAAAAAATGTCTGCTGCTCCTGGAAGAGGTGGCATCATTGCCTGGGCTTGGGCACATATAAACACATAATAATGGAGCAATGTCTACCCAATCCTGTGCTACATACCTCCTCCATCTATAGGATGGTGTTGTGTTCTATATGGCTTCATCTGATTTGGGAATGATTGCCGTTATATTGTAGTAAAGGGTTACATCCAATATATATAATTGCCTGCAATGCCCAGCAAGTTTTTATTCTCAAATCCTGAACGCTGGCGAACGAATCAGACCACCAAATCAAGAAACAAAATTGGCTTCCCCCCAATACCGATTCTGGACAATATGGATCATGTACATCTATTTGATCCAATTCCCCTCTCACTTACAAATACAATAATCTGGAATGTTTGTTCTTAACAAGTTCCCTCTTAGTCCCCCTTTCTGCCTGTCTGGTGGCTGATTTATCTGCGCTGTCTAATCCGGGCTGATTTTAGTTTCCAGAGATTTTTTCTTGTACAGAAATATACAGAGTCTTTCTGGATCTGAATTGGACTCATTTTATCTCTCTGCGGAGTCAGACGTCTGAGCCATGTCCTGGCTGACAAGAAGCAGATACAGAGTCTGAATGAGCCGGCTGGCCCGGCCAAGAGCAATCTGAGAGCTGCTGTAGGGACTGGCAGGAGCGCTGTGTGTTTATAGGGTATTGTACCCCCATATGGGACCGTCAGCATTATATATATATGAACCTGGACTGGCAGGATAGCTGCGTCACCCCACACTTGTGTAAAGGGTACTGTACCCCTATATGAGACCGTCAGGACTGTATATATATGGACCTGGACTTGCAGGAAGGCTGCGTTACCCCACACTTGTGTATAAGGTTCTGTATTCCTATATGAGATCAGCATTAAATATATATGAACCTGGACTGGCAGGAAGGCTGCGTTACCCCACATTTGTGTATAGGATTCTGTACCCCCATATGAGATAGTCAGGATTATATATATATGGGCATTGACCGGCCAGAGAGCTGTGCCACCTCACACATAGACTTGTGTATAGGATACTGTACCCCTATATGAAACCGTTAGCATTATGTATATATGGACATGGACTTGCAGGAAAGCTGCGTTACCCCACACTTGTGTATAAGGTTCTGTACCCCTTTATGAGATGGTCAGGGTTTTATATATACATGGGCCTTGACTGACCGGAGAGCTGTGCCACCTCACACATAGACTTGTGTATAGGATACTGTACCCCTATATGAAACCGTCAGCTTTATGTATATATGGACATGGACTTGCAGGAAAGCTGCGTTACCCCACACTTGTGTATAGGGTTCTGTACCCCAATATGAGATCAGCTTTTTATATATATATGGGCATGGACTGGCAGGAAGGCTGCGTCACCCTACACTTGTGTATAAGGTTCTGTACCCCTTTATGAGATTGTCAGGGTTTTATATATACATGGGCCTTGACTGACCGGAGAGCTGTGCCACCCCACACATAGACTTGTGTATGGGGGTACTGTACCCCTTTATGAGACTGTTAGCAATATATATATATGGACCTGGACTGTCAGGAAGGCTGCGTCACCCCACGCTTGTGTATAGGGTACTGTACTCCTATATGAGACTGTCAGAACTATATATATATGGGCCTGGGCTGGCCAGAGAGCTGTGCCACTCCACACATATACTTGTGTATAGGGGTACTGAACCCTTATTTAAGAACACCAGATTTCTATACATAAATAAGGGCCTGCACAGGCAAGAGGGCTGCATCACCCCACACTTGTGTATGGGCTACTCTACCCCTATTTGAGACCATATACATATGGATCTGGACTGCTGGCCAGAGAGCTGTGCCACCCTGCACATAGACTCCTGTATTAGGGGTACTCTTCTCTTTTATGAGAACACCAGATTTCTATACAAAAAAAGGACCTGGACTGGCAAGATAGCTATGCCACCCCACACATAGATTTGTGCATAGGTTACTGTACCCCTATATTGGACCATCAGAATTTTATATATGTATAAAAGTAATTTGTAAGGGGTGAATGTGCCTGGATCCAGGGGATCCTGCAGCCAATGCTACAGATTTGGGGGGTAGTAAATTTAATAGGGTATCAGTGTCATTACTGGCACCACCACATTATTGGTATTGGCACAAATAATGCCATAGACAGCCACCCGCACCCGCTATACAAATATTGTCTGGAATAACGCCCTCTCTGTGTGTACTTAGCTAGATGACTTTCTAGGCTTAATTTTTTATGCAAATGTTTTTTCTTTCTGTGCAATATGCAGCACTACAAAATTCAACTTTATTCTCTCTATATATATTTCTTTATTCCCAGGTGGTAAGTTACTGGTGAATGACTTCAGATTTTCTGCAGTTGCTTACTACTATGTGAATAGCTGTTTGTTCTAATGTTATCTAAATGCAATAACATATATAGCTGGATGTGTCCCAGAGGTCACACGCCACCGCTGTCTTTTGCTGGCTCATTCCATGCATTAGAGATTTTTAATAAAGCAAAAAGGTACTGCAAGTCTTGTGAAAACATCTACATTAAGTATTTGTAAGTAGGGAATGAAATAAGAATAGGAAAAGTTCAGAATATTAATTCCCAAGTTTTTTGGTGGAGTTAGAAGATTTAATGGAAACTTTACTTTTTTGGTAACTTAAGGTCTATGGGGAAAGCAAAATGAAGGGGGCTTTAAAGGCGCAATTGGATTTAAATGGTCAGCAATGTTATGGGTATGCAGTCAGTCAAAAAAAGAATATAGCATATAAGAATATACATTGCATTACTGCAAACTACTGAAAATGTATGGGCTGTCCATGCCCATACACGGGAAATGAAAATCTCTGCTTTGCTCCCCATTTAGAGAATCATCCGCCTAGAACATGAAGAAACTGGTGGAAGAAATAAAAAGTCAATGGTGGAGGATATACCTTGAGAATAATAAAAAGAAGACCAATTCTTCCCATGTGGTGCCGGTGCCTTGTGTGCCCCAACCAAATGGCACTGAAATGTGGCAATGTTATATTACAATGTTATATTATTGCACCGCCACAACCCAATGGCCATTTCCACCCTAAAAATACCCTTTAATTTTTTGAAAGCAGCTAAATAAATGAAATGATAAGTTTCCCCTTTTACAACAAAATCCACTCCCTCCCTCGCTCATCCCTTTCAATGCCTTTCAATTTACCAAAGAACAAATGGAAGAACGCTAACATTCCTTTTTCCATTTTAGTGAAGGTGAAGTCACCGTGACCTCATTTCCAATCCCGATGCAGGATGTGGTTTGTGTATTAATCCCGATAAACAATAACAGAATTGTTTCCTTGCTCTCCGTTTTTTTTTTCCACAACACGATTGTTATTTTTTTTTCCTTTTTTTGCTGACGCCGTTTTTTCTCCGTCAATACTAAAGAGTTTAAGAGGCCCGGATTGTCCTTTTTTTCTATGTACACTCTATTGGCGAGCTCTGCGTATGTAACTATCGCGCTTTAATTAGGCCAAAAATAGCTGTGTGCTTCGTAAACAAACACCACCCCGGGTCTCTTCTATATTTGGCTTGTATGAGCTGAAATAAGTCTGCTGGGTATCAAACAGGGGGATTCGGGAGAATTTGGAATCTTAAAGGGAATCTGATTAAACCTGGGTTACAGGAAAACTCTACTTTTTGTAACAATGGACACCTTATCAGCATTCTGTGATTGGCCAAGGAGAATAGAGATGAATAAATGACACCGGTGCAGTTGTAAAGAAAAAAGCCACTGCTAGAATTGGAGCTGCAACCGTAGGGTACAAACTTTCCATTTAGGAAATCAGGAGCGAGAGGGAACCAACTTTATATACAAGTCTATTCAAAGCGAAGAATAAAATCTGGGGTTCTGCTTTAATCTGGATTTCAAGCAAAATGGTCCTAATGAATTTCAGCTGAACCAAAGTTTTGCATTCAAAATTTAGGAACAGACAGGGTTTTATTCCAGATAGGGACAGGCGATGTCCCTTCTGCAATTAGCATTCTTAGCCGCCTATCGCAGTCCTAAGCTGTCCAAAAAGATCTGTGGTCCACATGGGATGCTGGGATACCTGGCCCATCTCAGCTTACCCTGCGGCTGCCAGAACTGAATGAACTCCTGTGAACCGGCAAGGGAATTATGTCATCCTGGCCCGGCCAATCAAGATGTCCCAAGATTGAAAGTAGGAAGAGAAAAAGGAAGAAGATGGCGGAGCCCGTGACGGAATGTACAAAATTTTCATCAAGCAGGTACGGGTTATTTATCTTGCAAATAGCACATCACCTGTTCCTTTTTGCTGTGTTGCATAAGGGAGATTTTTCTTTACTTCCTGTCTGGGAATCGTAACAGGAACTACAAGGAAAAAAATCTGGTTTTGTCACTGCAATAAATGTCCCTACAAAAATCCTTTTTGGATTCTTCTTTCCCATCTTTGTGACAATGGCCACCAGGACATACAGAGGATTAATCTCCCTTCTGTGGGTACAAACAGCAATAAAAACTTTCTGGAGGTTCTTATTCTTCCCTATTCTTTGTATACACTGTACTTCCAAAATCCTCATTTAGGTGGCTTCTACAAAACTGTTGGCAAAGACAGATTTTTCACAGAGCCACTTAAAGTGCCATGGCCAATAGAGGTGGCATTTGTACGGCTGTCACGGCTCTAATATTATCATTATATTACATAAATTTGCTTAGCATGGGGCTTTTCTGTACACAACCATCATAGTTCCCTCCATTATTGTCAGAGCCATCTTTTATTTGCCCCTTAAGCACGAGCTAGCCGGCCCAGGGTAGAAAAAAGTCTGTCCATGCTCATGGAGAAGAAAGTTTGCACCCAGCACTGAGCGGAGATTATTTTTATAATTTGCACCATCAATATTCCTACAAGCCGGCTCTCTTCTGTCTACGCTTTGCTGTGTACGGCCTCCACTTTGTGCCCGCTGGGGCCACTGATTGTTCCCTGTGTGTTCTAGGCTGTGACTGACACTGCTGGGGCGATGAAGGGATGGGTGAGCAATGAGTGTTTTGTGTCTCTCCCGGGATATTAACTCGTTGTGTATCTGTACGGCCCACACACGCTGCTTTGTGCCTGCACATTATTTCACTCAGACAACAAGTGGAGGTGACGTCAATAAAAGCACCGAGAGCCCACATCTTGTCCTCCTTCTTATAATAATACACAGCCATGGGGCATGAAGAACAGAACATTCCCTCTTCATCAGGTGCTACAAACACATTCACAATTCCATTCCTTGTAGATGGGCACAGATGATTGGAGAATATTGGGAGCCATTGGACCATTTTGTGCAGCATATCTAAGCCAAAGAATAATATTGAGGCTTATTAGACCTTAAATGTGGTGGCTGCATTCATTTTCATTATTTGGCTTACATTTTTACCTGGTGACCCTGCCAGAAAACCATTCTGCCTTAAGATGACAACGGTCACTTATTGTACTATATATAAAAGCAATGTTCACTTATTGTAAGAAAGTCACCCATTCCTTGCTTTGGTAAAGGTTAATTGGGTGATATCCCCTTGTACGCCGGCACATCCTCGGTTTGCAATCATATCCTGGTGTAGAATACCAACATGATGATGTCATGGTTGTTTGGGCAAATGCTGTCTTCTAGCGCTCATTTGCACCTCATTGTGCCCCATTCCACAAAATGTAAGGTGAATCATTAGAAATATACTGGAGATTCCAGCTATAGGAAGAACATGGCACAGGCTCTGGTGCTACAACAGCCCCCCAGAGCTCCAACAGTGCCAAACCAAAATACAGTTTGGGGTCCAAAGTTGGGCAATCAGTTAAAACACCATAAAGCATTTTTGGGATGGGGAGAGATCATATTGTAAAAAATTACAAAAAACAATTTCAACTTTAACATTGTAAAATAATCAGGCATGCATTGTTTTGGCCATCTAGGCATCCATGACCTTTGGTCATGAAAGAGTAAACATTTTTGAGACATCTGGTCTCCAGAATGCCAAACAGGAGGGCAAATCAACCCACTTTATAACCCCCCTTCCAAAAAAAATAAAAAGAACTTCCAATGTTTTATTTACCCTGCACTGTTTTGAATTGATAGAACACTTAGATATGTTATTTTTCCGTTCCAGAATGTTGACAGATTTACAAGGCTGACCGGAATCTGCGGGTCCAGTGACAAGCTGCTGTGTGACTTGAATGATGTGACTAAAAATGGACCAAGACTAAAAATTCTGACTTTTCCGGAGGTCACATGCGGCTCGTCATGCCTGTATGAAAACATGACTGCAGGGAAATAAAAACCTCTGCTTGGATCCGCAGATTTTCAGAAAATCATCCACCTTTTAGTCTTTTTTATGAAGATGGTGGAAGAAGAAAAAGTCAGTGGTGGAATAAATACCCTTGGAATACGGCAACATGCTATTGGCAAGGGGTAGTTGGATAGTTCTGATTGGAGTGGATTTTAACTTGGATCATAACTTTTTCTGCCTTTCCAAGCTCAGATTGAATCTCAGAATTTAAGCCTTGACCAGTATAGTAGGCAGCTGGATCGTTCCATATATACGACATATGATGGGTATAATAGGGCTCATCAATCCAGGTAGCTGTCACCATCCAGATTTTTAATTGGTTGGCCAGTACCATACCTGAAGTTGACAGGCATAGTATGGCTTATTAGGAAAATTCCAATTTCAATTTAAAATTTCTGAATTTAGTTAGATTTTTCAACCAATCCAACTGGATTCAGATTTTACTGTTTTGAGGACCTCAACTATTGGCTGACCTCTTTATCATTGGCTTGGTATTGGGTTTTCCAGTATTGCATTGCAGCCCAGATTCTTACCCTCGGCCTCTTTTCTTAGAAAGTAATAGGATCCCCAGAGATGTACTGACCTCCTCACATTCTGGTGTATCTGCCACAAATAGACTACTTCTTCTAAGCTGCAGATTCCCCCATTATATTGTCAGGTATTGTAATACCGCCAGGACCCAGGCAAGGGACCAACATGTAGGAAGAGCAAAGTAAACAGATTTTAGAGCCACCGCTGAATAAAATAAACAGACATTTTTTTCAAGACTGTAGAAAGTGACTTCTTTAGCTAAAAACTTCTACGAGCAGAAGGATCAGGAACATCAAGGCTCCTTAACCCCTGCTGCAACACTCAATAGGGGGAACAGCCGGCTTCACCAACACCAATACTCCCTTGAGATACCTCTTGAGCTGGTGACCCACACACAACCTTACTATCCACCCACTCCAAAGTATGGCCAATGTGAGTTCCCATATAATGTGTCTCTTACTCTGTAAAGTCCCCTGAAGAAGTCTATACAGGTGAAACGCGTCGGATATGAGATTTGTACTACAATGGCTTCTGGACCTAAAAATTAGCCCAATTGTATTTATTAGGATCTATTTTATTTTGATATTCTGTGTTTTTATTTTTTCTTCATAGCTTATACCTTATTGTGACCCCCCCCCCCCCCCCAAACCCCTCTTTTGCTCAAATTAATTTTTGAGCTCTCTTTTTGGATACATATTTAGAGATGGGCCTACTCTAATATTATTTTGTGACCATAGGAGATTCCTTTTACTGTATATGATATTTACTTCTTAATTGTGGTTATAGGTTTTCTTAAAGTGTAACCTCCAAAAAAGAGGCTTATCAATCAACATATCTGATGGCTGCATTCAGCTTCTTATCAATTTTTTCTCTTCCATTTTCACCTGAAAATCTTGTCAGTCATTTCTTGTTTTGGGGTGACAATACCAGGCAGACACTCATTATACTGTATCAGGACAACAGAGACAGAAATGGGACAATAGAAAGGGGTCCCCAATTATAACTTGAAACAAAGTAACTGATATGAGAGACCATAAGAAGTTATCAGCTAAAAAGATTTATAACAGGATCAACTTATTTTTCCTTTCTTTTTTAACAGATATAACAAAATATTTAAACTGTATTTTTAAAGAAGTTGTACCTCCTGTGCTAACTATGTACCTGCACCAGCGCAGCCACAATGCAAAGGACTCAAGGTGTGTGATTTAGTAGTCAGCAGTGCCTAAACTGATAGCAAAGGTTACTTTGAGCTCAGTATACTAGTAGTGAGAGGTATGGAGCAAGTTTTAAATTTGCCCAGAGATCACATCAGAGAGGGTTGTTCTGATTTTGGTAAATTGAGGACACAAAGGGTTGTCAGTGCCCTATAATGTACAGCATACCTGTAGAGTATGATACCCATGGATGGCCCTGGAGATAAGCAAGGTGAATGTACTGAGCTGAAAGAACAATGGAGAAATCCATCTCTATCCTCTGCACTGATTCACTCATTCAGAGTCAGACTGGCCTATAAGAAGTCTGGAAAAAAACCTCTAGTGAGCCCCAATCATAGGTCACCAAAAAGTGTGTAATGTGCTCTCTGGAGGGCCACTGGACTGTTTCACCTAAAAAAATACCAATATGCCAGGAAAGTCGGTACCTCTGGTGGGCCCCAGTTCCCGCGCCTGACCCTGGACTCACCCTTGCGTGTGATTGGTCGCTGGTCACAGAAGCTGGTGCAGATTTTGGCCCCCTCTTCCAGACTCCAGGATAAATCTATTGCAGTATTGTTATTACAGGGGCCAGAAAGGGGGTATTGGTATTATGGAAATGTTATCATCAAGATGGCCAAAGACTCCTGGAAGATGTTTGGGTGAAGATGGAGTGAAAACAGGTGAATAATTTAAAATATTGCAATCAGAAAGGTAAGAATACTTTATTCCAGATGGAACATCACCTGTTCGGTATTCAATAAATCCTCTGTATGGTTGCGATTTTTAATTTTTGAAGGTTTATTTCCTCCTTAAGTTTTTAGCATGTTCTGAAATTTTCCCAAACGACTTTTTCAGCATTTAAATTTATGTCTCATTTAAAGCAGGTGGAATCATTTTTTTTTTACATCCTGGAGTGAATGATTTTCCTACTTTTAATAATATTCAATGTTTGCAGAAGCTGCGCCTGTAGTTGGCTCCGAGCTCTGCCGATATATTAATAGACATTTCTTTAATTAATTATTTGCTGTTCCCACAGATCTGCTATGCATTTCATTCCTGTTTTTTGGGCCTCGATTCAAATCGGAATATTTATTCCACATAAACAAATCAGATTTCTGAGTTTACACAAATATTTTTCTCAGATCATGCGCTTGTAGACTGAATGCAAAAATAATAAATAAGATCTGATCCTTTTGTAAGATAAACACCATAAGGGTTCATATGAACAGATCTGCTGCTAGTTAAAGTGAACCTCTGGCTGGACTGTGGGCATTCAAGCAGCAAATTAAAAAAAAGTAATCCCTGGCCTCTGTAGCTGCAGGAGTTGTGGAGCGATTTCTCATCAAGACCATTAAGAAGAGGAAAAACTCAGCAGCTCAGCTCCCCTCTCATAGCAGTTACTCAGCAGCTCAGCTCATCCTGATTGCCCCCTCCAGCAGGGACTCACCAACTATGATTGCTCTGCTCAGCAGTGAATCAGATGTCCACCCTGCGTTCCCCCTCAGTAGCTCACCTTATCCCCTTCCAAATAGTAGTTAAGTATCTTCCATCCTATAGAATTGACCCAGCAGCCAAGATGCTGTCTTTCAGCAGTGTCTTAGCAGTTCATTTCACCATGCTTTCCCCAACCCCTTCCTGCTATGAGCCCAGCAGCTTGGCTTTCTTTCTCTGACTCTCAGTATGCTCAGCTTTGCTCACCCTGCACCCCTGACACATCAGTGGCTCAACAGCTCAGCTCCCCCTCCCAGTAGTGGTGAATCAGCAGCTCAGCTCCTCTTACTTCTCCATCTGTGTAGTGACTCAGCAGTTCAGCTCCCCCTGCTCGTCCCCTGCAGCAGTGACCCAGCAGCTTAGCTTACCCTGCTCCTCTACCCCAACAGTGACACAGCAGTTCAGCTCTCCCTGATCCTCCGTCCCAGCTTTGCTCAACAGCTCAGCTCTCCCTGATACTCCTTCTCAACATTGACTCAGCAGTTCAGCTCTCTCTGATCCTCCACCCCAGCATTGACCCAGCAGTTCAGCTCTCCCTGATAATCCATCTCAACATTGACCCAGCAGTTCAGCTCTCTCTGATCCTCCACCCCATCACTGTCTCAGCAGCTCAGCTCTCCCTGATCTCCCACCCCAGCTTTGCCCAACAGCTCATTTCTCTCAGATACTCCACGCCAGCTTTGACCCAACAGCTTAGATCTCTCTGATACTCCTTCTCAACACTGACCCAGCAGTTCAGCTCTTTCTGACCATCCACCCCAGCATTGACTCAGCAGCTCAGCTCTCCCTGTTCCTCCACCCCAGCATTGACCCAGCAGCTCGGCTGTCCCTGCTCCTCCACCCCAGCTTTGACCCAACAGATCAGCTCTGTCTGATACTCAATCTCAACATTGACCCGGCAGCTCAGCTCTCCCTGCTCCTCCACCCCAGTATTAGCACAACAGCTCAGCGTTCCCTGATATTCCATCTCAACATTGACCCACCAGCTCAGCTATCCCTCATCCTCCATCTCAACACTGACTCAGCAGCTCAGCTGTCCCTGTTCCTCTCTACCAGGAGCTACTTAGTACCTACCTTTTACACCTCCATACAAAACACATCTGAGCAGCAGTTCCCCATTTATGCCCATTGATTAAATGTTTTCATAAACTCCAATAAAATACATCCCTTCATCAGCCAATAGAAATACTGTGTTCATTACCAACAGGGCCACAGGCAGCAAGGAGTGTTTCTATTGGCTGATAGTTGTCAAGGGATGGAACACTTTCCACCCCCATATCATTGCTCCTGGTTCTAGTCACATGGGGGAGCCCAATGACCCCCATTCAAGTTTTTCAAGTTAAGTATCTGTTTTTCACCTTTTTTTTTTTTTTTTTGCTCTATAGGTTTGCTAAGAAGGATGAGTAAGCAAAGCAGATATGGTGCATGCAAAAATTTAGGGACTACATTTCATTTTGTAAATGTCCCCAAACCACAACGATGAATTACACTACGAATGAAGGGATAGGTTTCTTCTTAAATAAAATGAGAACTTTCACTTTTCTAAACTGGCAAATGTGAAATATCTCCAGTTTCTAAAAGTCTCCCCAGAGCGTCATTGGGTTCAGGGTGTTCAGCCAGCTGGGGGTGAGTCAGGGAATCTTCCCGCCGAGGTCCGGTAGGTGATGCCAACGGCTCCGGCCTGAACCAGTAAAGTTTGGATTGATAAAGGTGCCGATTTATGAAACTTGAACGACCCCTCCGACTGCCAAATCCCTACATTGTGCAATCAGCTGTCCTGTCCTTTTATTATCGCTGCAAAAGCGTCTTCTGGGCAGCTGGTAAAGCTGGATAAAATAGTATTCCAGGTACTGCTGGCTTAAAGCACAACTGAGCTTCAGAAATAAAAAATCCTGAGCAAGCAAGTTGTTTATGGCAGAAGGGAGAGGAATATAAGAGACATATCGTCCCATGTGCAAAACAAATAATAAAGAACAGCAAACTCATATGATAACAAAAGTTGCTCCTTAAAAAGTTTTCTTCATGCAGTCAATCTACGTAAAGGCTGCTGATGGTTTTCACTATATATAGATATATATATATTATTTATTATATATATTATTAGTTATGAACACTAGAGGGCAGCAGAGTGACTGCAATGTCAGCTTCCTACCTATAGGAAAACTCAATGTCACATGATTCCTTACATTGTATAACATGAATGGGTGTGGTCACACTAGTCCCCGTACAATGGAGTGGCAACAAATGAAGACATTCTGAATGGAGCACGAATTGTAGCCTTTTTTTATTTTTATAAGGGCATAAAACCAATAGATTTGTTGTCACTTTAATATATATATAAAGGCAAAGCTGACAAAAAAAGTTACAGGTTTGGGGACAAACCATATAGGACTGCCAGAGGTGTCAGCTTTTATTCACGTTATAAACTTTTTTTTTTTTGTCGCTGTAACTGATTGGAAAGCAAAATATGTAAAAATATAAAAAAGTTGGGCTTTTTGTCTTTTATTTAATATTGAATACTAAATTCAAAATACCTTTTATTTCAATATATTCCCCAACAGCAACAAAGAAAATAACATTGTGCTCATCAAATATTTTTGCATCCTTCTACAAATAATGTTGACACCATCTCTGTGCTGTATATAGCTTGGACAGAGCAGAGGGAGGGGCTTAGCAGCTCCTCCCATTACAAGCTGCCTGCAGAAAACTACAGGGTGGGCGGATACAAGAACAGTTACTGTGCCCAAGGAGAGACAGCAGCAGTGACCGGTCTTAATTACAGGAAGCTGCTGCACAGAGGGAAAGTTTCACAATGGATGGCTGCACAGATCTGGAAGAAATACGGCAAGCTCATCTGGATTCAAGTAAGAACACACACAACCCTTTTTCCTTATTCTAAATTTAAAATTCCCTTTAACACTGTATGGCAGCAACATCCAGCTGCTGAGGAGCATTTGCCTGTACAAGCACATCAGCCAATATTGTGAACTTTATTTTATCTACAAAGTTCACATTCATCACTTTGGATGTTTGGTTTGCAATGTTTTTATTATTTGTACATTATTACAATTATGAACATTCTGGCAGGGTACATCCTGTGTAATGTAGAAGAGAGGAATTGTTCATGGTGCAGCCTTTATAGAGAAGGTGAATGACTGGTATGTTTAACAAATATTAGATTTTAGTAATTATTAGAAATGAAAAAAATATTTTGAAAAATGGGTAAAAAAAAATGAAATTTCTTCAACCCCTGATGAAGGGAGAAGGCTAAACCCCTGAAACGTGTTGCCTGATTTTACTGATTCTACTTGTTTTTTTATCGGAATGATAATTGGACTGAAATATCATATTGCCATGAATCAAATCTAATTCTCTTTACCCAATCACAACTCAATGTGCCTATGGGAGCCATTGGTGTGCAGAAGGTGCCAGCCTAAACATTATACGCCCACATGGTCTTTTTCTATTCAGTTCTATGGAATCCAGTGACATATTTTCATTTGTTCAGGAATTTTAATATTCCTGTCTATCCGGACAAACCCAAGCCCTGATGAAGAGGGCCAGGCTCAGCCCCCGAAACATGCTGACTGTGGGACATTGGAATGCCCTGGTTTTTGGACTGTGGTTGCATGGTGCTGCACCTCTATAATCCCTGTACCCGGTCTGTACACCAACTCTGCAGTGCCAGTCTAGAACCCAGGCCATGTACACCAGATAGTCGATAGGGTATTTTAGGAATAGGTTTAGTGAGTCCATGAGCTTCATTCTAAATGTGGGTACTAAGAATAGATTCAGGATATCCAGTATCATCTTCATGCAGTTGAATGCCCTGTCTATTTTAGACCAGCCTGGGCATAAGAAAATTATTAAGAAAAAGAAAGAGTCAAAGCTGGGGTGGAGGATCAGGAAGAGCTGAGCTGCTGAGTCAATGTTGAGATGGAGGATCAG